>NC_056750.1:445542098-445659598 GCF_019279795.1 Protopterus annectens | reverse complement strand
GTAACCATATTCAGGGATGCCCCAGGAGTATTGTTTGAGTGACAGAATAACTACAACATTCTAATGACTTGTATTACCGACTTACTGTAATTTTCCCAGTGATTTAATTTATCTGAATTTAGTGTCTGTAAAAATCCTGGAGGGCAATTGGCAGAATGTAGTCGTCCTTGGGGAGAACTAGAGACAGCATTTGGCAGAATGTAATCATCCTAGGAGGGAACTGGAGGCATGATTGAAGCGGACTAGAGAGACGCACTCCATTCTGCAAGATTAATCTTTATCTCAGTCATGCACCACAAAAACAGCCAAGTTACATGCTTGTGCTCTCTGCTTCATCTTCACTGAATTCTGTGTTCCTGCAAAAAGGACGTATGAATGTTCAATCTGCAATGAGTTCCCAACCAAATAAATTGCTTCATGTTTAAATGGAGACACAAAGGGCTGTGGTGGACGGATGCTTAGAATTCTGAGAATGATTTATTAACTGCTGCAAGGGCCTACTCTAGGTTAAGTACTCTCTTTGTTTCAGATGTATCCGAGAGAACAAATTACCAACATCTTCACTGATGATGTAAAGATTGGTAATGGAGAATGAGGGAAAAAGTCTTTGAAGGTTTTGGAAAGCTGACCAAGTGGATAGAATAGTAGGCCTTCAGGTTCAGTATAAACAAATGCAGAGAACTGCACTGTGATCATAATATTCCAGATATGAAGAATCAGTTTAGAACAGTGGAACTGATGGCAAAAGAGCAGTAAAGAATCTTGTGCTGATCACATCTGGAAATGACTTGAGTAGTTGATTGAGAAGACAGTGACAATAATTAGAGAGCCATAGTGTTTCCACAGGAGGACATACCGCAGAAGAAAGAAGGTAATATTTCCATTCCATGAAACCCTGCTCAGAATAAACCTTGAGTATAATTTGCATTATTGAAGGTCACACAAGGAAATGCTGGAAGAAATAAAAAGAAAAAGCCACCAAAAAAGATCTTGAGATGAAGGTGAAAGAATATGGAGTTCATGATGGCCGCCGAGCACTGAACAAACACTTTCTGCTGCTCCTGTATCAACCAAATCTATCCGCTCAAAAAAAACCTGCATCTGGCACCGAATTGAACAGGAAAGGAGTATTTCTTCTAAACTACACTTCATGGAAAAGACCTATAGCAACATTTTGGTCTAAAAAGTAAAATGTTGTCATTTTTCTGCAAGGGCTTACCTCTAGTGACTGGCTGAAGGCCGCAACCGCATGGTGGCATCATTTTCTCTGAAGGACTGAGTTCTGAGTTCTAAACAAGAAAAGTTAAAGGAGAATTCTTTAAGTCACTCCCTTGTGGCCTAAACCTACACTTTAATTCACCCAGTGATGGCTAACCAACAAGAATCCATGGATGCTATAACTTCTAAAACCAAACTATCTTCTCTAATGTCACCTGAAAAGGATGTAACAGCTAAGAGACAGAGAATAAATAAATCAACACATGATTCAAATAAAGGAGCTGTTAAATCTAAAGGTGAGTCTGTTCTCTCACTAGATGACCTTAAAACAGCATTACAGCCCTTGCATGAAGATTTCAAATTATTCTCAGACAAATTAAATTCATTTTGTTCTAATCTAGACCAAATTACATCCAGAATTAATCTTATTGACAAGAAAACTGAGGAGAATTCAAAGCAAATACAAGATTTACAAACCAAGGTAAATACAAATGACAAAATTATTAGTGACTTACAGCAAAAAATAATAGACTTAGAAGCACGCAGTAGGAGAAACAACATTCTAATACGTGGCATTCAAGAAAAGTTTGACCAAGTACAACTACCAGTCATACTAACTGAGATTTTTGAACACATTACTGAAAATAAAATCTTAGCTAAAGAAATCATTATTGAAAGAGCTCATAGAGCATTACGAAGATCATAAGATGAGGGTGTTCCTGGGCAGATTTATGCAAGGCTACTAAATGCTGCACATGTTACACTCCTCATGGCTGCAAAAAAGAAAAGTAATATTTCACGGATTACAATAGCACAGGATTTACCCCAGCCCATTAAGGCTCAAAGACAAGCTCTAGCTCCTTTTTGTGCTTTGTTAATCAGATGAAATACCCAGCCATCCTCTCCATAGCCGGCCTTAGGCATAGGCCAATTAGGCGGCCGCCTAGGGTGCTGCTGTAGCAGGGGCACTTTTCCAGTATTTATTTGGTGTAGGTAGGATGGGGGCACTGGGTGGTGTGGTGGGGGGGTGCCTTGGATCCCTTTTGCCTAGGGCACCAGTTGACCTAAGGCCTCTCCTGATCCTCTCCTTCAGCTATGGGGATCAGAAGTTCCTAATACACTCTGCAGATGAAGCAAAAAAAGTTTTTATGCAAGCTTTCAAGGAGCTACCTGCTTAACTAGCTATACTGTTAAAGCTAGTAAAATAATATAATCAAGATAATAAAGTATATGCTTAAAAGCTATGAATTACTCTTAAGACTAACAAATAGTATAACCAAGATGATTACACCTACAAAAACCTATCTCTGCTGGCTTTATAACACTGCTAACTGATTCTAACTTACCCTGTCATCTTCCCAGCTTATTTTTACCATCATGTGGTTGTCCTGGCTTTTTTTTTTGCTTTTATTTTCCTTTCTAGCTCTTCAGCAATATGTTGGCCCATTTGTATCAGTGCATGAAGCTCCCTGTGACCTGTTGAGGCCTTATTTAGAACTCCACAAGGGTTCCTGAAGCTCCCAGGACCGTTTCAACATTCCATTACCCAGAATGCAACAGGAACATCAGCCAATTACATCACGAGGTCGAAGGTCGCAACAGAAGAAGAAGCAGTGCATTTCTGGGAATGCTAATATCATGAATTAGAGCTTAGGGAAGAAGAAATTGATCTAAAAACACTTTCTGGACACTTCAGGATGGGGGTAATTTAAATGGACTATAAAGGACAGTAAGGTCAGGGTAATTCAGCAGCCTAATCTTATGTTTAAGAAATGAATTTATTACAATATAGGTTTTTTCTAGCAATACAAATACATAATTTTGTTAGAAGTCTTTCATATCAAACTGTATAGTAGCTGCCATCTGCTGGTCATGTTGTAAAACTACAATGCCATACTTCAGACATGCTTTTCTGTGCCTTTCAGTTTTTCAAAAACAATATTTTATGTGTTCACATTTAGTTTTCTATTTAGTTTTAGGTGTGTGTTTAAGTGCTCATTGTGAAAGTGTTTGTGATACAAACTCAGACTCTGTGAGAAAAATAAAAAACCTATGCAATTGTCAAAAGTTATTTAAAGACAGCTAAAGACAATTGCCTGTTTAGTAATCCATTAGTCTGCTTCACAGCTGTGCTACCTTTACTGAAAATATGTCTTCAAGTTTGAAATGTATCTGTTGTTGCATGGTAACACAAATTAGCATTTTGACTACTTTCACCATGATTCAATCACGATTCATGAATCATGATGTTTTAATTCTATACTGAAAGTGCAGGATATGGATGGCTTGTTCTTTCCCTAAATGAGGGTGGATCTACAGAGCTAGTGAGCTTGATATGCTGTATGCTTGTGCTTGGTTTAATTAGCCAGTTTGCTAAAACTTGCTTTCTTGCTAAAAAGGCTGGCTAAATTGTGTTTTTTATTGGTCAGTGATGATATGTGAGTTATGTAGTTTATTGTGAACTGCATTTAGTGAAAATCCAATCATCTGCTTAGGTTGTCAATTAATGCTCTTGTTTCTGTCTTTCCTTCTTTAATCCTATTGTTATGTAATTTTGTGTGTAATGCATATTTAGTAAACCCAGCTAGATATCTAGATAGGTAAAAAATGTATTTACATTACTCAGAGCTATTCTGTTTGTTGACGTATATATTTAACCTGTAATTTTTCTTGTTATAATTACCCCCTTCATTAACCTCCCTTTAGAGCAGTATGCTCAGTTAGAGCTTATCTAAGTTGACTGTCCCTTCTCCAGACAGGAGACCAAAACATAGTATTAGGTTATGATGGTACTTACTGCTATGCCAGTTATAAATAGAACCTGCGTCACTATCTGCTGTAATGGTTATTAATAGCTCTGGTTATAAATTATGTTGGTTTCAATTGCTTAGTAACTTTTATTGTCTATATTACTCCAACCTCACTTGCCTATTTGCATGAAAATTTTTGAGGTCAATAATCTAAAAAAAAATGCTGTATGTATTATGTTCTTATGGTGGTATTGTTTTATCTCCTTTAACTCCTAACTCAAACTTCACTTTGCCTTTAACTGTCCATTCTATGTACATATATTTTTCAATATTCCTTAACATTTTTGGGAGTGGCATGATGGTGTAGTTGTCCAATGTTTGTTGGCGCTTGGACTATTGATGTTAGTTTATATGTCTCCCTGCTCTGTTCTTGTATTATTCTTCATAAGGGAAAATATTTAAAAACAGATCACTTGTATCTATCTAAAACTTTTTCAAAAATGACTCAGGGAGACAGGTGGGTAGGCACAGGGTTTATGGTAAGGAGCATGGATGCCAGAATACGATTTACTACCATATTGCACTTTCTGTCATATATAAAAATGTGTTTATTAATTGCATCGTCCCTGGTAGGGCTTTTTTCTTAGTATATCCTAGCATATATCTACATTTTGAATCTAATTATGATGATTAGTATGAATTCCTGGAATGTAAATGGGATTCAAGAAATCAATAAAAAGAAACTAGTTATGCACCTGATTTTTCAAGATAAATCCAACATTGTCTTTTTACAGGAGACTCATATGACAAATGTTCAATGGGATAATATTAAAAAAAGAAATTGGATTAAACTTGTAATATCAGCAGGAAATAGTCTTGCATCAAAAGGCACTGTAATAATAATTAAAAAATCCTTTCCTGGTGAAGTGCTAAATATTAAATTTGACCCGAATGGTAGATGGTGTTTATTTTCCTGCTCATACCCTCAGGTAAAATCCCCTTTTACTTTTCTTAAACCTATATAGTCCTTGTACAAACCAGCACTTATTCTTCTATGAAATACATAATCTACTACTTCAATTTCCTAATCATCTTTTCATTATTGGTGGTGACTGGAATGCACTCATAGACCCCTTGAATGATAGTTCAAATAAAAACAGGAAACAGCCCTCACAAGTAACTGCATCTATTCAGGATTTGATAAAGAGCTTCAACTTAGTTGACCCTTTTTTAATATTTGACCATGACAGAGAGCTAAATAAGTTCACGTTTTATTCGGCTTCGCATAAAGTCTGGTCCAGAATTGATTATTTTTTGGTCTCTGATATATTTTCAAACAAAATTACAAACTTTGCCCTTGAGGCTAGATGTATATCCGACCACTCGAATGTCTCACTTTGTATTAATCCCACTCACCACCTGAATCTCAATGGTAGTAGTCCCATTTCGTCACTAAACAGTAACATTCTTAAAAAAGAAGATGTTCTGCAGGAAATTAATGATTATCTGAAACAATTTGATGCAGAATCTTGTTTATCCACCATCCCCTTAGATATCCAACGGGCTACGGCCAAAGCGGTCATCAGAGGAATACTCATACAAAATCATCTTATTATAAAAAAATAAGAGAGAAATTGTACATCAATAACCTCAACAATGAGCAAAAGATGACTGATGCACAACTACAAAAGGATTTTTCTCCTGAACTGGAAAAGAAATTACATGTGATACAAAAAAAAATTACTCATTTCACTTACAAAATCTATCCTTGGTAGAACTCAGACTCCTTCACAGATATTCGGAATGGGCCCAAACCCCCTCCAGAACACTAGCTGGACTCATAAACATCAAAGAGGGACCAAACTATATTAATGAAATAAAATACAAAGGGAAAAACCTATACAGTAATGAAGATATTGTTAACTCTTTTGTAAATATCTTCACTGAAATCTATAATCCCCAAAACCAGACCCCAAATGAAATGCACAAAAAATTCCTAAATGAGCTATCTGTTCCAAAATTATCCTTCGCGCAAAACACCCTTCTAAACAGCCCCATAACACTGAATTAAATAATGCTAGCTATTAAAAAGCTTAAACCAAATAAGGCACCAGGTCCTGATGGCTTTACAGGAGAATTTTATAAAACTTTTAGTCGTCACCTTTCTAAAACTCTCCTTGCTATGTATAATTATATCATCTCGAAAGGGATTACTGATAAGTATATGAACAATTCGAAAACAATATTCATCCCAAAACCAAAACTCTGACAAGTCCAACCTTTTCTGCTATAGGCCCATCGCCCTTATTAACGTTGACATCAAAATCTTAGCTACCATTTTTGCTAATAGAATTCAGAAAGTTATAGCTACAGTCATTTCTCCTGAACAGTTGGGATTTATGAAACAGAGGCAGCTGTGTGACAATACTCTTACCTTAAACACATTAATGTTTCTAAAAAGCAATAACCACCCACGTTATGCACTCACCCTTGATGCTACCAAAGTTAAAACTCAATCCATATGCTGTCCCTTTTCTTGCACCTAATGGTGACTACAAGTTCAAGATCTTGCCCACACTAAAGAACAAAATTTGCATCTTTCAAACTCTGATGATCTCCTTAAATTTACGCAATACTATTCCCATTCTCCAACCTATTCACCTAAACCCTAACTTAAAAATCAATAATAAAATGATCGATCTAACAAACTTCCCTATTGTTAAGAAAGCCATAGTCTGGCACTTCTATAACTCTAAAAATGTTGCCGAGGTCAAAGCTTTATTTGGTGCTCCTAACAAATATGATCCTATCTTAAGGCAAATTAGCTCACTTATAAAACAAAAATTCTCTAACTATAGAGTGAAGGAGCAAGACATTATAGTATCACAATCTATCATTAAATCACTTTCCCTACGGAACAAAATTATTTTGAATACCTATAAACTTGTGTCAAGCATTAAGTATAATCCTTCACTTCTATTTTCCAAATATTGGGACGGAATACAAGGATAAATTTCTATGGAGTCTCAGTGCGAAGCAATCAATAATACCCTGAATTTAACCCCCTTCAAAAACCTAATTTACACTCAGCTTATGATAAACAGCAATTCCTACTATACCCCAGCAGTCTTACTGAAATTAGGATACAATAAAAACCTAACCTGTCCATTCTGTTCCCTCCCACACGTAGATATACTTCACATCTTTTGGAGCTGTAAGAATATTTACAAACTTAGGTGTTCTCTCAGAACTCAGTTGGAACAAATGGGATACGAAAAAACCACATTCTCTTGGCAAACTATGATTTTAAATATTATTCCTAAATCTCTTAAGGGTATCCATCGCCACATCTGTGTTACAGCCTGTGCCCTTCTCAAATATTTTATAGCCAAGAACTGGGTCAATCCCTTAACAATAGCTTGGGAAAACTTTACATCAATGGCAATCAAATATATATCTGCACATAAGTTATGCAATAGTAACAAAAAGAAAAAAGAATATTTTCAGAATTACTGGTGTAGACTTTTTGACCTAATCCAAACTAAATAATCTTCCAAACTGTGGTTCTCTAACACTACATTCCAGGAAAAACTCCATCAGTATCATTTCTGGCCCTATAACCATTAGACATTGTTACCATCACACAGTAACTTTTGATTTTACAAAATATTTTGTTATATCATTTTGTTATCCTCTGGCATCCATGGTGTAAATATGTTGTAAATATGGTATAAATAGAAGTATATGGTGTAAATAGTTGTTTTTTGTGGTTATACCCTCCTTATCGCTTTTCTTTCTTCTTAAGACAGTCATATATTCTTCCTTCCAAGCCACTTTCCATTTGTATCCCTAGACTTTGACTGTAATAGGTTATTGGGGGTCTTTACTGCTTATATTGGTCTCTAAGATGTAAGCTTCCCTGTAAGATAACTGCTGTGTTCTAAATGCATAGTTTTTGCACTAACTGTTACATATATACCTATACTTTACTGCTTCCCACAATGACTTACAGTTTTTCCTTTGTATGTTTGAAAAGTTTGAAAAATTCAATAAAAATATATTTGGAAAGAAAAAGAAGGTGAAAGAATATATGGAGAGACTAGAGAAACCAGAGCTGTTTTCATATTGGATCAAAAGATACAGGTGTGACATGATGATGGTGTACATGATCAAGTGGACAGGGGTCATCCTAGAAAGGAAAGACAGAGAGGAGTAGGCAGAGGAAGTGATTCAAGCAGGCAACTTTAGGGACTAACTATGCCTAGGATTTTCAAAAAAATGTATTCAAATAGAAGGTTGTAGACCCACAAAATAGAGCACTAGCAAGGGTGATACAGAAGGAATCCACAAAAGCATTCAGGAAGAACTGGTATGTTGGCAAGTGGAGATTGGTGATGGGTGCACTCTGGCATCTGTCAGCCATAGAATACAAGGCTGCCATTGACCAGATAGATTCTGTCTGTAAAGCTGTTATCTAAGAGTACTGTCTGTGGTGCTAATGCAAGGTACTTTGGAGCTGTAGAAACTCTGATGCAGTGAAGCCACAGATTGTGATTGTTGCATCATAATATTCTAATTTCTGATGACTGAATTTTTTTCTGCCCTATCCCACAGCTTTCTCTGGGTAGAACTAGTGATACCCGCTATATACTTCTGTGTAAACTGTTTGTTTCATAGTTAGATATAGGGCAGCTATACATGAATTTACTGTTACTTGGAGCCAGAAATCCTTGATGCAACACTTCTGAAATGTCTAACATCTGTTCCCTGAGTGAGTCCTGCCTCATACACATGTGCTAACCTTCTGCTGCCACATACACATGTGCTAACCTTCTGCTGCCACATACACATGTGCTAACCTTCTGAGTCTACAGAACTGAATGTAGTGGCACCCAGAACATCATTGATTTTTGTGCTTGTTTTACCTCAGTAGATTGGCTCTGAAATGACTGAATTACAAAATCCTGAAAAGAAAAGCTTGAAATTGTCCTTAACAAAATACAGCCTTGCTTAAGGAGCTATGACCTTAAAGTTTATATATTAATGGTGTGATTGCAGGAAACATCTCCTTAAAGTAATGATTTTTTTTCTTATTTTTATTTAATGCCTTTAATTAATTATCACTTATGACACAGTCAAACATATTTATATAAAAGAAAACAAACCACATTAACATGTTCACAGCTACAAACATTATACTTCATATATATTGTTGCATACAATTATCAATCCAACATTATACATTGCTCAATTCCTGTCTTTCTTTAAACCTCACTCATCCTCCAAAATATTATTTTGCATGTGTTGTTTCCATAATTACCCTTTTTTAATACATAATTTGTTCTTACCTTTTCTAAAGATTCCACTTCCAGTTCTTTATGTCTCTTACATAATTTACTACTTCAAATACAGTTGGATTAAAGTTGGAATTCCATTTTCTAGTAATTGCTTTTTTGGCAGCCATCAGAATTAAACTCACAAGGCTTTATTAAGTCTGGACAATTCATATCTTTTATCCCAGCTCAGAAAAATATGTCCTTAATTACACCCATTTGTTCACCCAATATGTTTGGCAGCGTACTTTGCAGAACATTTTTAAAGTCTGCCAACTCGTTATAATCCAAAAACATATGTTCACAGTCACTTCTTTCTTCCCCATTCTACCTCTAACATCTGCAGTCGACCTGAGGAAAATTTGTGGGAGTCACCTTGAGGTATAAAAATACCAATGCACATACTTCCAGTCAAAAATCCTGAATCTTGTAGATTTTGTTGCATATTTGGGATACATACATATGTCCTACAATTGTTTTCTTGTGAATTACTTATGTAGTCTCTCTTCTCAATCGTTTCTAATTTCCACTGACTTGAGTCCTATAGTTATTGATCATTATTTTATAGGCTGTACTAATTACCCATTTTTAACAGCAGCTTATGTTCTAGATTCAACTGAAACCTCCACCAGAGCAGGGCTTTCACTTAGGATTTACCCTATCCCTTTCTCTTTGCCTGTACTCCGATATCAATCCCTGATAGGGAAGACAATCTCTAGCCTGAAGTCCAAATGTCTTCTTGGCCTCTTCCCCTCCTCCCACTTGACCCTTACTCTCTTCCTCCTCAGATAAAATCATTCAACTCTTTATCAATTACTATTCACAATCTCTCATCTGGTTGATAAAAATATGTCTGACCTGTGTATAAAAGTAAAGGGACTAAAAAACATTTTCATTGCTTGTATTTTGTTATCCATACCTCATAAACAAGCCTCTTCTCAGATATCCTTAGTGACCATATTAGAATTCCTTTTAACCCATACTCCTAAATACTTCATTGTATCATGTCCTCTTAAAGATGGGTATTGCTGAATCAATTCGCATGTGGGTACATAGCTTCCAGTTATAGCCTTTCTTTTGTCTTAATTTTATATCCAGAAAAATCTTGAAACTGCCTCAGAATCTTCCACAACACACTGAGATACCCTTTTCTTTTTTTCACGCACAAAATATCTATAAATAAAGCCAATTTTCCTTGTTTACCATACTAATTATATTCTTGAATTTCTAAGTCCAATATTTTCTTTGCCAGTGGCTCTGAATATAATGCAAATAACAAAGGGGAAAGAGGACACCCCTGCCTGGGTCATCTGTTCAGACACAAGTTATCAGGGAGGAACCCTCAGATGTGTTTATTTACAATAGAGGTGATACCTAACGCATTATTCTGTCCTGAGCTGTGATATAGATTGTTATAGACCAGATGATATATGCTTTAACTCCCACACCACTGCCATCAATATTTGAATGTTTATGAAAGTAGCAATATGAAGTTCAAATCACGCCACATGTTCCAGCTAGCATACAAACAGGCAAATGGCCTTAAAGGTGTACAGTAAATGTGTGGTGCTGCCTTGTGTTAACAGTCAGTACCTGCCACAAACAAATGAGCACTGCACAGCTGCAGATCAGAGTTAAAATCATTAGAGCCCCAGGATTTCACCCACTATAGACTGAGCAATATGGTTACACCTCCTGATGAGTTAGTTATCAGATTCCTTAGCATTTCACCCACTTCAAACTGACCCCAATGACTTTCAGTGCAGCAAAACCTACAGCAAATTAAACTTGAGCAGAGTTATTTTGTATACAAATACATAGACGTGGATTTTTTTATGGAATGGGCGGTGCATGGAAACTGAAACTCTTGTGCATCAAAATCATACTTCCCACCTTTACAGTGTATTGCCACCATTTATTCAAAATTAAGATGACAAGAGCACACCTTACTGTTTATTCTTAAAATAAGCCAATCTTTAATCGACTGTAGCAATTAGCTCAGTGTCACTCCTTGGATTTGCATAATCCCTTATGATAAACCATCAGCCACAAGTATTTACAGTTAAAAGTATTTCTTCAAAATAAGTCAGAACATTGCATTCCCAAATAAATATGAAAATAGTAAAGAATGTGCACAAGGAATTGAAAATAAAACATTAAAACTGACGGGTAATATAAAAAATCAACCAAATATCTGAACAGTAAACTAAATGTTTCTGGCTTTTAAGTACAAAACAGAATGTTTGAAGTCCTTACAAGCAGAGTAATTTCAATATTTTGGGGATATCGTTAAAAAAAATGATTCCAGTCATTCTTGCAACTGCTCTAATGTTTGTTACATTTTGAATTGGCAGTCAGTTATTCTATTTAAACTTCGTAATGCCATTCACATTGAAGATGCAATGTTTAGATTAATGATTAAATTATAATCATTTTCCAGTAGCCATTTCCATTGTATACCATTTTATGTACTTTCTTTCAGACATTACTAAAAAGTATAATGCAGTTTGTTTTATCTTTTGAACAACTTATACAAATATTTTTAATTATGATACAGCTGTAATGCAACTGATTTTTCATAGATGGATCATTCTGAAGAGACTGTTACATTTCCAGTTTACTGTGGTTTTCCTCACACAGATATCCAAACAGAATATTTTTGATAAATTCAGAGTACTACAGGTGCAAACATCCTGACCTACAGCTTCTAAAAAGAAGAGCACATGCTTCACAGGTGTACTATAACTGCCTGTGTATCATTTGCTTGAATCCCACTTGCTTGCAGCCAGTTGCTGACATAACCAATAGCATTAAATGTCAGTAGCTCTTTTGTGCAGGTGTGACTGATAGGTGCTCTAAGAACAGAAATAGGTTTGGTTTGGGTCTACTACATCTACATACATTCTGTTTGCTCATGAGCAATTTCCTCACCAGAGTAACTCTACTTCCTGATTACTTGTGTGCTGCTGATCATTTTGAATTCGAGTTTCAGCACATCATGCTTTAGCAGCCAGATTTTAGAGTTTTGCTGTATTTGGATTTACTATGACAAAAACATATTTTATTACTATATTGGAATGGTATATGACAAAAAGACTTTTAATTGTGAAGAAGCAGAGGCTTCCTAAGGTCTTGAGTCTCTTGCACTGGCCAAAAAATACCTCATGCTCATTAAAAGTGGTTTTATTCACAAATTATTAAAAAAATGATAAAATAAGTGCTTTCATTTTACAATGGAATACTTCAGACAAAAGGTCCACCACCAAAGCACTGCTTATATAACATCAGCTAGTCAAAATGGCAGTCTTAAAGAGACAGTGTTAAAAAATCCTAATACATGCCTACAGCTAAACTACATTTATTTTAAACCAACTAAAACTCCCTCCAAATTAATGTAAATGCATAATAGTCATTGTAAATTTTTTTTTAATTTTTTGAGCTATTTTTTTTATAAAATGAACCTTAAACTATTACAAGATTAAATACTTCCATGTCCTATCTACATTGTGATTTTTAACTTTAATAGAGGGGCAATAGAAATATGTTCAAAAAATTTTAATTGTTTTACAATGGCTTTATTTTGTATTTATATTAATGTGGAAGGAGTTTTAGTTTGTTTAAAATTTAGTTTAGCTGTATGCAAGTATTAGAATTTTTAACACTGTATCTTTAAGACTGCCATTTTGAACAGCTGATGTTATATTAGAAGTGCTTTGGTGGTGGACCCTTTGTCTGAAGAAGTTTTCCATTATAAAACAAAATTGCTTATTTTATCACTGTTTTTTAATAATTTGCTAATAAAACCACTTTTTAACAAGAACAAGGTGTTTTTTGGGATGTGCAAGAGGCTTCCGGACCTTAGGAAGTCTGTTTCTTCAGTGTTTGGTTTGTTGGCTGCTCTTCTTGTGTTTTGTAGACTTTTAATTGTATACATCAAGACTGGACGTTCTAATTGTGTTTTAAATGTACATGGCAAAATCAGACTTTTGACATGAATCCCGTATAAAGTACTGAATATTGCTTGGATATTATGAAGTTGGGCCATCTGACTGTGGAAAGTATGTGTCTGTGTGTAAAGGACTTCTGAAGACTTTGTTGCCAAGGTAGTGTTTAATTTATTGTCCTTTATATCAAGTGATTGTATAATAACAGTGTTAAGAGGGACTCAGTTTCTTGGTGTCGTGCAGAGAGGAGTAGAAATCCTTTGTTTCTGCTAACATTTCTAGAGACATGTAAACCTCCTGAATGAGAATATAGGTTTCAGTCACTAGACATGATGCAGAGTAGAAGCATTTTCTTTCTGATGAACTGCAAAAGCATGTATACTTTTTTTTGTGGGGGGGGTCATCTCTTAGGCATTATGTCGAGGGGGTTCTGTTGTACTTTCCAAAGGAATATGTTCCTAGACAGAATAAACTAATGGGTAGGGTGCAGATTCTAAGAATTTTGTTTCTACTGAAGTTTTTAAAGCACACAGTGAGTTCTTAATTAATTGCTATTGTGCACAGGAGGATGGGCCTTAGCTATGGAGTGTAGTAAAGGTAGAATGAATGGCTCACTCATCTACTGGGTGTTGGATAATGGAGGTGATAAAGCTTACCTTCAGAACTGTATGGATACATGACTACCTGAATAGAAAAAGAGAGAGCAATTCCAGACTAAGTTCTACAAAAGAAAATGGCTTTTGTATGATGTTTACCATTCTAGTGTACATTTCTTCTAACTATGCCTGATAGCAATGTTCTGGTCTTGACATCTAATAAATAGAAAGACCCTCGTACAATGTGAAATATTCTGACATGTTTATAGGAATTATTGCCACTATGCAATGTGCAACAATTGTCTTCTAATTCCAGTGTAATTAAACAATGCAGTTTATTTAGAATCTCTTGAGTTACTGGCTTTTTACAACACTCACCTCACTGTTTAAAATGTTTGCTATTTTCCATAAATATCCGCTTTGCGTGTTGACGTGTGGTAAGAAGATAGATACTCCGGCCATATATTCTCAGCAGAGTCCAGGTGAAACATGGTTTTGTAACTGTTTCTATCCTCTCGTCTCATGGAAAATGTAATTGAGTGGTGTTCACAGATACTGGGTAGTCATTTCTAGACATTGATTTGCTGGAGGAGGCCCAAACAAATAGGGTGGGATTCAAAGGGTTCTGCAGAAACTTCCTGGGAGTTGTCTGCTGTGGGCAGCTTCTGAGTCCCACCTACACTAATCTGGGCAGTGATGTGTATATGCAGGATCTGGAGTCGATAAGAGATAGCCTAATGGCAAGTCATTGAACACAAATATCCTGAAAAGCAAAACACCAAAAAACAAAGCATTTAAATGAACTTAATGAAACTCTTAAATCAGTGTAAAAATACCACAGGCAATGTTTTTGCATGGGAGGCAAACCACACCTCCCCCTATGTAGGGGGGCTGCACCCCCCCACCTCCTGCAATTTATATATACCGAGTCTTTGGTCTTACAACAGTAATGAAGAGAAATTCCCTTACTCCACTAAGTGTCAGTCTCAGCAAAAGCACAGTGTCCACACAATCAGTGTAGGTGAATGAACCACATCCATTCACTTACACTGACTAAACGCACAATCCTAGACTTAGTCAAATACTTTGCAACATTTCACCAAATATTTTTCGATCAAATGGTGCAAAGTGAATTTCAACTAAACAAAGTTCAGTGTACTATGTGGCATCCGGGGTCTATATATACATATACATTGGGTAGATGGTGATGCATGGTTGCCTTCACATACAACTTATTTTAGGGGTGGAGTCCGAAGCTTCATTAAAAATGTGCAGGCTGTGCTCAAACGTTTGCTATATATTCAAGCATTATAATGTAGTAGCCCCGACTAACTTCAGACGTACATACCACTGTTCATTTTGTATATATTGTGTGTCCATCATTCTTGTTACCATGCCTACAGCTACAAGCCACCATTCCTCCTTTGTGTGAAGTGCACTACATATGCACCTTGTATTCATGTATACGCATTATTTATGAGTGTCTTTTCCATGATACCAGGCACCCTTTTGGGCCACATTATATAGGGCATTTACAGTACAGGTAGGATATATAGTGTCCCAGATGCAAATGAAGACCTTTGGTGCAGTGGACTACCTATAATGCCTTTCATTGTTTGCTATTTTTGTGTTGAAAGCTTTCTGTACCCATATTGAGTCACAGCAGCAGGGCACATAATAGTATAAAGGGAAGAAATAGCATAGGATCCCAAAGTACAGAATTTAGGTATAAGAAGGCCAAGGTAGAGCTGAAGGCATGTAGCTGTTACTGTAATGAGGAAATGTTTATACACCATTGTCACCTGTATCTCTGTATTTGATACATTTCTAAAAAGGACAAACCAAGTGCTTACTATATATGTTGTCTATGTACCTCTCAGTCCCTTAGCACAAAATATCTGTACAAAACCAAAAATAATGGGGGTGGGACCAAGGCCCAGAAATAAGGACAGATTTTTTTTTTTTAATTATTGCTCTTGTAAACTTAGTAGCTAGAATAACAGGTTGTGCATTAGCATAGATTTCATATATCTCAACCAATCAGTGGCAAATCGAAAAATAATCCGAGACAATCAGGGACACTTTAGAATATTAGTATTAACCTGATATGATGACAGAATAAGAAAACTGGAATTAATATACATCTTCTGAAGAAAAGAAGTCCACAGCTCTGACGATTGTAATTATTAAGGGTAATTTGACACCTTTTCTCCAACCATCTTAAGTTTTTGGAGGGATTAAGAGGGGCAGAGCTAAAATTTGAGTCAAAATGAGGAATGTTGCTAAAAATCAGAGACAGTTGAGAGATATGATGCATTTCCTGGGATCTAGTTTAGTTTACAGAATTATTTTTTAAATGTCAAAATTCATATGGCCAAGACCATTGTATCAACACTGTAAAAAGTCAAAAATCAAGAAAATACAAACAGCATTTTTGGGGGGAGCCCCCTGCACCCCCTACACTTCCTGTTAATTATATGTACCAACTCTGAGCTTGCACTACAGCAGGGAAAAGGGAACATTCCCCCATCCCTGCTGTATGGTGATTTCAGTACAATCTGCTTTGTCTTTTTTAAAATGGCAATCATATGGTCTCAACCATATGAATTTCGGCAGTCTAAAATTTTGATCAAGTAAACTAGATACATTTTCTGAAGGGCATGAAGTCTGAAACTGAAATGTGTGTCATTACTTAGCAACTTCAATCCACAATGATTTGCTAGAAAAAAACACATTTTATGAGGAACAGACCAAAAATATGAGGCACAAATCTGGGCATTCTGTGCAAATCTGGACAGCTGAGGTCTGCTTGCTTCCCATTTGATAGCTATTTAATTTGTTGAAAGTGCATTAGAATAGTATGCCGTATTCTTTTGGTTTCAGTATTGTTTTTTTAGCTACTTACTAGCTGAACACGTATCTTGTTTTCTCTCTCTTTGCTAGTTTATTGCTGCAGATTAATGTGGCCATTTGCTTGTTACACTTCTTTGCTGCTTGCTGTTTTTTTCATTACTGCCTGCATGGATGCCATCTATACCTTGCTTCTCTCTGTCTCTCTTTCCCCTTCCCAGTTGTTTCCTTTCCTTGTTTGCTTTTACATTTGTTAACTTCTGTTGTAGAGCTGTGTCATGCTGACGTTTAGCTTGAGCTCCATCTCCAACGTAAGGTGCAGTACACTTTACATTTCCTATTTTAGAGCTGTGCCATGCTGACCTATAGCTTGAGCTCCATCTCCAACGTAAGGTGCAGTACACTTTACCTTTCCTATATTAGAGCTGTGCCATGCTGACCTATAGCTTGAGCTCCATCTCCAACGTAAGGTGCAGTACACTTTACCTTTCCTATATTAGAGCTGTGCCATGCTGACCTATAGCTTGAGCTCCATCTCCAACGTAAGGTGCAGTACACTTTACCTTTCCTATATTACTAGGCCATGGAATACCTTAGTTTTACTTTGCTCTGTATACTTCTTTTTTATCTAGTTCTGTAGTAGTTTCCAGTATTTATGTATTATTAGCCTGTAGCATGCAACTTTCTGGTTCTTCACTTCATACATTGTGACATGTTCTACCTATGTAATGTTTTGGTCTCTTTCAGAAGATAAAAGCAATGCAAGATATTTTCGTTTTGAAATTAATGTCGTGGATCTAATCCATCAAAAATGTTGCCACGAATTGCTGGGGAAAAAAATAAATAAAATAGATCTCCACAAAACCTGTTCCTTATTAGATATGACATTTTATAGTTTCCCTTGCATATTCCACATTCATTTTTACTTTTATTACTACTGTTATTATTTTTGCTTGTTCTGATCAAAAAACAAAGTGCATCACTTGCTAACGTGGTACAGCCTCTGAGTGGTCTTAAGTAATCATGGCCAATTGTATAGGATACAATACTTTGTGTTGTACTACAAAACTCAAGAAGACCCCAAAAAAAGTATCCAAACTTAAGTGTTGATTAGGAGTGGAAGGCATATATTGGGTAAATTAGGGTTATTAAAATTACAACTATTAGTGTAAGTGTTATACTGCAATGCTAAAGTTTGTTTTTCTTGTGATTGTTATACTCATTGTAAGTTGCATGTTTATACAAAGCAAACAAGAAGCCGATCCAATGAAAAAGGTAATTTTGTTATTTGCTTGTATGCCATCTCTTACATTTTCCTTTGCGTCATAATAGTAGTTCTAAAGTACATGTATATGGAATGCCTATCCTAATATTTCTGTTTTCTTTAACAAGATATCTGTAGTTCTGAATTCTTCTTATATGTGTAAATGTATAACCTGATCCAAACACTTAATAGACAAATTAAAAAAAGAAAACATTTTCAGAATCAGACATCTTTTTGTCATGTTTTCAAGCTGAGCATTTTTCTGCAGTAGAGTCTTAGTTAGCCATTTAACTGATGTCTTGAAATGCAGATTACAACAGGAGCTACTCTTTATTTGTTTTGTTTTCTTGTACTACCATTTCTCATCTAGGCAAACTATGATTATTCAGAGTAAATGATAGTAATGTAGACATTGTAAGTACTACATGAAAATGAATATAAGATCAATCTCAGATCAATAGTTATATATAGATGAAACATTTCAGACATTAGAGACAGTATTTCTTTTTTCATTCTCTTCTGAAGCATAGATCTTATTTTCCCATTTGTTCATCAGTGCCACACACAAATAATGATACATGAAAGTCGAGACCTTAATATCCAGGAACCGTACTCCTTTCTTCCAAAAAGAGTGCTTTTATAGCAGAAGCTACCTTATGGTATGTTTTATCAGATGATATCACTAAATCTAGAATATTGCCTGCAGCACTTCAGAGAACTGCTTTATCCATTTCAAACTAAAGGCTTCCTTTCTACTAAAGGAGTGTTTTTCTTTATTTTACTGTATTTCTGCCATAGCTCGGTACATCAGTACCAGCTCTGCTTTAGCGATTATAGTGCCTGTGTTAAAGCTTCGGTTTCAGCAGTTTTACCTGCTGTGCAATCATTGCTCTGGGGCATATTTCAGTGATTTTAGGAAGCACTTGCATCTTTTTGTGTTCTTTTTGAGACAGCTCTGACAGCCTTCAATCAGAGATTGACATTCATAGTCCATACCCAGAAAGAAAGTTTTGTAAAAGCTTACATGTACAGAAGTTTATTGCATAAGACTGGGAACTTTTTCTTTAGTTACAAGTTATATTCTGAATCCTTTTGCCTTGAATATTCATTTTTTGTTTTAAAATAATAGTTTATAGTTCCATTTTTGAGAAGTAGTCCACCCTTATTATTTTGAACAAGGAAATTTCTTTTAAATAGAACATCATTCCCAGTACAATAAATCTCTGTCTCCAGTACGCGTCAACACAAACAGTACTTATGGCTTCCTGCAGTTTTATATCAGTTGTAAACACCATAGTAATGCTGAGAAAAGAAAGAAAAAAATGGCGAAACAAAATGTTAAGGGCTTCAAAAGGCACAGTGGAATATAACTCACTGTGTCAGAAAGGAAAGTAATGCTCAGCCATGTATACTATTTCCACAGCCCTTGGGATAACCCAGTTATGTATTGTAGTACATAATATGAAGAAGATGTACTACAAGTGCCCAAGTCCGTGGATGAGATCATCTTGTACTGTATTGGCTGGCACTCATGTTCAGATATAAATAAGAGTTTGGGCAAGGTGTAGTGGCTGTGCAGACAGCAGAGCTGACCTACTTTGCACAAACGCACTATTCAGGTTTGAGCAAGAAAAATGCAGTAGCTGGGTTGGGGGCCTTGGAAGTGCAGCTTAGGGTTTCAGGTAATTATCAGGAAGGAAATGCAGGTTTATGGAGTAGGAGGGAAGTTTTAAGTTTGGGGATGCTG
Organism: Protopterus annectens; assembly: GCF_019279795.1. Classification (NCBI taxonomy): domain Eukaryota; kingdom Metazoa; phylum Chordata; order Ceratodontiformes; family Protopteridae; genus Protopterus; species Protopterus annectens. Next base: position 445,639,896 of record NC_056750.1, on the reverse strand, counting down.
GAGTGGAATATTAGGCTTAGGGAGTGTTTGGGGAGCTTTAGGGTTACTGCATGAGGTTAGGAACCAGGTAGCAGTTTTAGGGTTAGTGTTAGAGCTGTGATATGGCTATGGAGTTTAACAGGGTTAGGTGGTGGGATGACTAGGTAATTAAGTAAGATTGGGCTAATGGGAGTTAGGGCACTTACTATTTAGAACCAGTGGCAGTACAATTGTGAACTACTTGCATGCATTGCAACCACTAATAGTATATTCACATTGATACATATTGCATTAAGAACTTAATTTGTCCATCACCTAACAGGTGCATTAAAATGAAACAAATCTCAACATATTAGGGGACAGAGAGGTATACGCTGAACCTCTTTTCTAAACACTGCCTTGGCTAAGAGGCAAGTACTGTGAAAACAGTAAGTAGAATTTAAATGGAGATTTATCCAGAAACAAAGATCTACAGTTTCAGTATAGTAAAACTAAATGTAACTATACTTAAAAGTAAACAATTGTAATCTTGGAACACTGTGACTGACAGTCATAACAGCAAGATGCAAAATCTTATAACCTGGATGATACTAAAAGAGACCAAAAATGTTACAGTACAGTCAGCTGACCAAGTGTAAAAACTGGTAAATGGAAATTCCAAAACTGAATCCGTCAACAACCAACAGCATAAAACTCAAACCTAAGGTGTCAGCAACAGATGACATTTAATGCAAAATTTCAGAATGCTGCAACTCCGTAAAGATGTGCATATAAATATAATCACATGTAGAAAATTACAGGAAGATTCATTCAATGTGCGTATATCTTGAAAACAGGAGGAAGAGACGGATAATGTAAGAGTTTCTAGCAAACACCTCTAAGATATTGATTTCAGCCAAACTAAAATACTTGAACTGCGAAATACACTACATCTTATATTTAAATCCATTTACAATTAGGCTCAAAATAAAAAAAAAAACAATTCAGTGATTCAGAACTTTGTTGGCTACTATAATGATCACTTGAAGCAGTTGAATGTGTTATGTTTGGATATTCTGTATGTATACACTACATTATGGATAACTCCGTCACTTCTTGCTGGCCATGTTCTGTCAATGATTACTTAAAGAATAATCAGAAGTCTGTTGCGTGTATCTTTGTAAATTTTCTCCCATGTTTTTTTTTTTTTTTTTTTTTTGCTGTGCATCCTTTTTGCTTCTTGCCAACCATCAGACATCCTATAATAATCATTGGGCCAATTCTTCTTGATCAGTTACATGGTGGCCACTGATTTGGAGTTGATCAGGCCAAAGGGAGACAATATCCATTTAGATGTGGAGACTGTTTGAAACCATGCCATACATAGAATGTAACAGTTCTTTGCAGTCTGCTGCATAGTAAATGGTTTGTCAGTTCCCTGTCACCAGCCCTTGGAACTGATAACTCTGGAGCTCAGAGAACAGTCAATATCACCACTGACACACCCCTGCAGCCTTAAAATCCACCAATTGGCTTGTCTGTTCCTTGCCAGTGCCACAACCCTTACTGGTTACAGAGTCCACAAGGAAGCCTTCATTAAAGCTGACAGTCCAGCATGGCCATTAAACCCTAGCCATATCCCTGGTGGCAGACATGAGACTACAATACCGTTTGCATACATGCCTATGCTTCCAGAGCTATTTTTACTGGCCTGGCAGCACACTGAAGCCACATTATCATCCCTGGATATTTCAGTGCCATCCAAGCCTTCTTTTGCATGATGACAATCAGAACCTTCCCTTCCTTACCCCCATGAAGAGTGAGATGATGATGGCTGCTCACTTCCCTTCTATCCACGTACATCTTTCAGCACCATGCTTGCTATCACTTTAGACTATTATGGGATACCAGATGCCAGACATTGGCTTTGGACAATGGACTGTGCTTCACTGCAGCTTTATTCTACCTTTCAAGAAAACTAAGAGGAGTAAAGGTAGAATTTGATGAAGGAATTGTAGTGAAAAATTAGGATACTGTCAGTGGTTATAATGAAGAACTTCGAAGATAAGGCTAAAATGGTTGCCCACTTCTTCACCTGAGGGTTTTAATCCATATAGCTTTACAGTAAGTTTGCACAATGTTATGGAACAAGATGGCAGAATTACTGAGTACTATAAAAAGTGACTATGGAATATTGCACATAAGGACACAGAATGAAGTAAATGTATTCTGTTTGCAGGTTGAGAGTGACGAGTCCTGTCTATATGTACTGCAAATTGATGTGCTTTACCTTCTAGATACAAGGCTTTTTTTATTTTATTAATTATTTTATTGGTTTTACAAACTTGAAAATTACAAAATATTTACAAATATCAAAAAAGAAAAAAATAACTATTTACAACAATCCACAGCAGTAAAAAAGAAATAATTAATACAAGCCATCAATATTTTTCTAGTAGATCATATAGGTTTTGCCAGCATTTTTTCAGATGAGTAGTATTTGATATCCTTATATTTAAAGTTGAGAGTTCTTTCTTGCAAACACTTTTAGCTAAAATAATGAAATTGTTAAAAGACAAAGAAAGCAGTTGATAACAAGGTTTTTTGAAGTTTCCATGAAACCACAAGGGAAATTTTAGAGGAAAACATTATTTTTAGCCTTTCTGATTGTAGATGGGTATTACTCAAAACGATTTTGAATTTTTCAAAGTCTGTGTCTAAATATTGTTTTTCAATATATCCATAGGAATATTTCTCCCAGTCAGAAGACTGAAAGGCTGTTATGATACTCAGGGTTTCCTGTACTACCGTGTAATTTTAAACTTTCTGTTTTAAGTCCTTCTAACATTGTATGAGAGTAATAGTTCATGGTTATGGTATGGATTGCAGTGTGATATATTCACTACATTGTGCTTGGTTTGGTCAGTCATTATTTATCCTTGCCCCCAAAGCCAGCAGTGAGATGTATATCTTGTGTACACTCCCATAACCATGCATCATTGCTATTATACTTATCCTTCCATAAAATATGAAAACTTATCACGCCTCCATATGATCCAAAGTCATGTTCTTACAACCATAACCAAAAGAAATGAAACAAAGCTTGAATAAAAAGCTTTGTTTATTAAATTACTGCCTTCTTGAACTTGAGTAGAGTGGTGATTGTTTTTATGTTCTTACAACTATGAAGACTACCTGCATTGTTGCCAGAAAGGTTAGCCTTTCTGGACCTCCAGAAATACCCTCTCTTTGTTGTATCATTTGTCATTAAAATTTGTCAGTGGAAATTTAGGAGAAAGAATATCAGTTGCATAATATGCATTAATGTAGCAGTATAATACATTTATTAGCATTAAAACATATGGTTCGAGACTATTGCTTGACCATTATGGACCACTGTGATCTTTTGTAACTGAATTATTGCAGATTATTGGAATCTTAAAACTGCCTTTCATTCTAACTGACTTTCTTGTCCTCATTCTGTGTCAAATCTTCACCAAATTTTTTCTTTTATGTGTGTTGTAATTTTATTAAGAATAGTATTAATATCTGAAATTTCAATTCCACATCTACTTCACAGCCCAAAACTAAAAGTCTAGCATGTGAAAGAACATGTGAAACCTTCTACTAATATCCAAATGTTACATTCTACCCCAATGAATGCATAAATGAGCATACACGTATGCATGCATTTTATGTTTATATGTATGTGTTTGAGTGTACACATCTCTGTATCTATATATAAATATGCATATTTTGGTTTATATTTGAGACTTAATGGAGGTAATGTGTGTCAGAAGTGAATGACTGTTCAATTGATCTCAAAATGTGAGTATGCTGCTGACCAAGAGTGCAGTATTATGGGGATCAGACATTTGCTCTTTCACTGCTGTACTACAGTCGAAGATTTGGTATATACAAGTTGCAGGGGTCATGGGGGATCAGGTGACATTGCACCTCTATAAAAACATTTGATTAGTATTTAGTCAATATGAGAAGTGTGGGTTTTGATGGAGTGGGTTTGATGTACAGTGCATTGAGCGTGCATTGGAACACTTGTTTATACTGATTTAAGATGTATAATGTGCGCGCACACACACACACACACAGACACACACACACGTGCACACACACTATAACTGATATCCTTGTTTTATTGGAAGCCATTTAGCATTTTGTAATGTATGGCACATATACCAAAACTAGGGTGCTAGCACATAATCTTGCCTAACACCCGTGTTTACATGATATTGGTCTCAGGAATCCTTTATTTGTTATTTTCACTTAAGCCCATGTTGATGTGTATAAGGAAGAACTTGACTATTCATTCTTTCTAGCCATTTATCTAAAAACATTCTTCAAAAGTTTTGCTGTATAATTAAAAAATGACTCTATAGCCATGATGATTACATAGAAAACAGTTTTTGTCAGGTAATTTAAAAACTACCCATTTCTTTCTTTTTGTTAAGAATGTGAACATTGATTTTTTAGGAGAGTCCTGCCCAGTTGTTCTTTTAATTTAGTCAAAATAAGAGATGAAAATATTTGTTAAGAGCTGTCAATCAAAGTTATAGGTAAATGGATTCTAAGATCTCTCTGATCTTTTTTACATGTTGAGGAGATAATACCTGTCCATAACTCTGGAAATGCTTGATACTTCTAATATATTGATAATACTTTGGTCCACATTTTTGAATCAGATTGATATAGTTAATTGGAGATACTCCTTGGGCTACTAACTTTCCATTTTTCAGCTTTTTATATTACTGATAACTCCTTATAGTGAGTTCTGATCGTTAAGGTTTCTTTGTGTTTTACTACACTCATCACCTTCACTCAGTCTTTCTATATCGTGGCTTCAATTAAAAAATACCTTTGATGGCAATGCCTTAACATTTCCTTACTTCCTCCCAGAACATCATCCTGTTAGCTACCTTGATTATACCTAATATTCCCCCCCTTCCTAACTTTCACACTTACCTTTTCTCATTGTATTTCTGCCCTGCATAATTTCCTTTCTGGCATCATCTTCTCATAAGCTACATCTGTTTTTTTTTTTTTCTATTAATGGCTTAGTCATACAGGCTTTATATAATTGTTGCTTTTTTGATATTATTCATCAAAAGAACAGGCCTTACTTGAAAATGTCTTTCTTTTCCTTGACTATACCCTTGATATATTACTTAATATGTACAGTTCATTAATTTATTCATGTCACTCAGCTCATTCTGTACAATGAGGTTCATTTTGTTCATGTAACATTGAAACTGTCCATTCTAACCTATAGGGTCTTAAAGAAGTAAATGCCATATCACTTCCTAGACTGTGATCGCCTCTTTGCTTAACTGTAAGCCACAACAGAAAATTGTCGCTCTTGTATCTTTATTTTCTAGACTGCATCTTCCTTTCAGGTGTTGTTATTGCACAGTCAAAACAGAGCCTCTTTGATTGTTTTATTTTCATTTTTACCATTTAAAATTAATTTATTTCATTGCTAATTTTTATGGTTGTCTGTCCTGTTCATTCATTTGAATTCCATTCTTTAAGCTTATTTTCTCTTTTCAGATATTTTGTAGTCTATATATTTGCAAGTCCTTTCACTGATACTTTCAAATATGATTCTTTTCCTTTCATTTCCTTCTGATAATGTATCTATACTGTTTGAAATTCCCTGCCCTACCTAAAACTTCTGTTTTTGCTTCTTAACTCCTTATTGGTGGATTATACACATTCTACTGTATAGCTCTAGATGGTTTAATACTATTTTGGTTTCAAGTAGTAGGCTTTTCTTATTTTTAAATGTATTCCTGCCACATTGTTTTTTGTCAGTGACAATAAGTAATACAGGTTTCAGTGGCATAAACGTAGCTTCCATCAACCAAGTTTATTTGCAAGTTTATTATGTCAAACCTCAAAATCTCCAAATTTTTCTATTAAAAATGTTCCAAAGTCCCCTCTCTCTTGTCCATGTTCACAATGTGGGCACATCCTCTTAGGCTGATAGGTTCATAAGTAAGTCCTAGGCTAGTTGTCCATGTGGGCCATTTTAAGCCTAGCTAATTTCCTCCTCCTAGGTAAGAATCACAACCTATACCTTGTGTCTGCAGGGCAAATGCCTTAACCATTATACAAAGTCCCAACCGAAAAAAAACTTAGTTTGCTGGATTAGAACCCTGGGTCACCTGTATCATGGCCATTAACTTACATCTGTTACCATTCAATATATATTCATCATGACTAGTGTATCAAATTTATTTTAATTGTCTCATATAATGACATGTCACACCACCCAACTGCATGAAATTATTTCCATAATTTACTCACTTTATCTCACAAATCTTATTTACTTACCAAATACTACCCCTATGAAAATACTTAGACTTCTACAAAGAAAAAGCCTTTCTTTTTCAGTTATTGGAATGCTCTGCGTGTCGTTATATCCATATTGGGCTTAGTTTTACTCATCCACGGTTAACATTTGTTGTAGAATGTAAGTTCTATTCAGATTGTAAGACTAAAAATGTAGTGTATTTTAGTTATTGTCATGTTTGCAGCGCATTTTATACAAGGAAGACAAATCGTTCATTTAAAGAATTAATTTTAGAATATATTAGGGACATTAGGAATGAAAGTAGTACATTAGCACAGCTAGTGAGAATTGAAGGGCCACAGCATGAGTTTAGATTTTTTTGTATTAGAAGTTATTGATGAAAATATTAGGGGTGACGACTTAAAGAATAAAACAGAAATGGTGGAATAGAGGTGGATAATGTATTTTAATGCAGATAAACCCCCAGGGATTAATGATGTAGTGTCACCTAAACCAATTTTATGTGCATGCACACTTCCACACTATTTATGTGTTGTTATATATATTTTTAAAAATGATGGATTGTTAGATTTTTAGTATTTTTTATATTGTAGTGTATGTATGTATTTTTTGAAAGATAGAGGTTTATCATTGGCTATTATAGAGTACTAGGCGATGATTGGCTAATGAATTATTTAAATCGTAATTAGATGTAATATAAAGTAGCCTGATGAAGTGATTGTCTGATCATGAAACCGCTTACTTTGTTTAATAAAACTTTTAGTTCACAGCTGTGTTGGTTCAATACTGTTTCTTTTTTGCTAAAATGTTACTGTTTTGTACCTGGGACTGAACCTTGGTCAGGTAGCCTGCCTTTTTGCAGAAGTGATTTCATGTGGCTGGAGATAATTTATTAAAAAAACCTTTTCACTGACTGCCTTCCCAAGTGGTGGTCTTAATATGGGTATAGTATCTGATTGTGATCTTAGTTTATGCAAGTATTGTTTAACAGCTAGAAGTGTTTTGAGTGATGGGCAGTAGTATACAGTAAACTCTTAACTGGCACCCATAGGGATTGGTAGATGCTGGATAACTGTAGTTTCTGGTTGCTTGAGAGTTACTATTAAAAGTAGACCTGACTAATACTATGCCCTATACTATTTGGTTTGACTTGTTCTCAGGTTGGGGAGAGAAGGAATTTATTCCTGTCTTCCTTTTTAAAACTGTAAAACTCTTAAAACATATGGTATGTTTCTGCGGAGGGTGGGAGCAAAGTGCAATACATGACAATTGTACTGTATTTCTTCAATATTTTTTTGCTGTTTGTTTGAGTTCTGGTTAAGAAAGTTTACTGTATATTACTGCAAAGGTATTTTGTCTGCCTTGCCAAAGAAACATATTTACATATTTTTCAAAGAATGCAGTAGCTTGTGTATTTACTAGCTAGCTGTGTAGAGTGAAATATTTTGTTTTCAATTGTTTGGAATAGCTGAATATTCTTTGAGGGGTAGGTCATATTCTAATTTTGGGGTTAGCATGCTTCTAGCTATTGATTGTCATACAGAATGTGAAAGTAAAAGTGATATTTTGTAGTATAGTATAAGTCGGCTCAGTACATCAGCATTAGTTGACACTGCATGTTTAAAAGTTTGGCATAGGTCTAATGTTAGCTCTCAGTATTTCAGATGGTCCATTATGGATACAGAGTTGTCATGAAAGTATTTGACTATGAGAGGTGGCTCATTTGTCAGCAATTGCGTTCTGAATTATTAAATATTGGACAGCTATCAGTTGTTTATGCAGCTAGTATTTTGAAATCTTGTTCTAGTTTTTGTAAAAGGTGTCAGAATGTGGCACGAGGACATCATCAGTATAAAGAACCAGAATTAAAGAAGGGAGATCTTTTGCGAGATAACATATAAAAATAGAAGACACGCTAAATTTGACCCTTGAGGAAAACGTCCAGTCAATGTTTCTACATTAGAAATGTGGGAATTCATTAGAAAATGAAATGTACTTTCTAATACATCATTTTGTAGCTATAAAATTGTTTTATTCAAAACAAATATTAGATAGTTTATTTATAAGTAGTTTATTATTGACAGTCTAAAATGTCCTAGTCATGTCTATGAAAATATCTGTAGTTACTGTACCTTCATTTATATTATTGTATATGAGGATGTTAACTCCGTATAGAGCAGTGGTGGTGCTATCACCCTTAAAATGGTGGTGTTCCTCATACCATAGTCCATAGCCATTAATGTGATTGAATACTTGCTCAGAAACTAGTTTTTCAAAGAGTATGAGTTTGTAGAAATTAGCAGTGGGTCTGTAGCATACCTCTCAACTGTTCAAATTTTAGCAGCATGTCCAGATTTTTGCCACATATTTTGGACTACTCATCATAAAATTTGTGGTTTTCTAGAAAAGCATTGAGGATTGAAGTCAGTAAATAATGACATTTAAATTTCAGACTTAATTTACTTAGAAAATCATGCTAATGCAAAACAAATGCATAACCCATTCTAACAAGTTTCTATGTTTATAAGAGCAATATTAAACTGAAATGTCTTGTTTATTTTCTTTTATTTCACTTTTTTTTATCTGTCCCTATTTTTGGGCTATCCCCCATAATTCTTGCCTTTGTCCAGATTTGTTGTGTTAAGGTTTGGTCTGTAGTTCAGTGTAACTGGGTGACCAATGTTAAAAGAAGCAAAATAGTTGCATGTTTGAAGGGTGGTAGAACACAAAAGCAAGTATAAGACTAAAAATAAAATTTAGAGGTTTTAGTCAATTTTTATGAGGCCATTCTTAGGAATGATAGATTTAGTTTACTGACTTTTTAACTAGTTTATTGGTTTCCTTATATGAGTGCTTTAAAATGAAATGTTGGGCATCTACCTGTTAGAGGGTATAGGACACACCTGTGTTTATCCTTTAATTTATACCTGTTAGAAGGTAGAGGATATTGTTCTTTAGCCTTTATGTAGTTAAGGTACTAGAACTAGATATTTCAGTAATGATGGATTTTATAGTTACAAGCAGAAAGATTTTATATACAGAGGAAAAATGAATATCTTTTAATCAGCTTGTAAGACTGTTTTGTCAGTGATGTGTTCAGTTTGTTCTTTGATAGTCTGCCAGGATAAACATTAAGGGCTAACTGTTGACTACTCATATCTGTAGCGTTGTGACTATTCTGCATGGTTTTCTAAGGTTCAGGAATGATTGGTATTATAAATTGTTAGATTGGGTGCCTTTCAGAGCCTCCATACTGTGCATCTCTCTATTTCATTAAATGACTAATGTTTGTGGTTATCCAATGATAGTGCTGTCTTTTTGATGTCTTCACTGAGACAGGGAACATAGAACCCTGAATGCCTGAGATCTGGTCTATGAAATATGGTTGTGCAGGTTGGAATTATTTGGGGATATATAATGGGGCCTAGTCAATGGCACCTAACTTCTATAGTAGCGCTAGCTCTTTTGTTTTAGGGAATGACCTGATTATGACTATTTGTGTTGGTTTCTTTTGAGTTTTCGGTGAGCACTTGTGTATCTGGGTAAAACATTTGCTGATTTACACCTATGCTCTTATATTAGTAGTAATTACATTGAGCAGTGAGTATTTGTTTGTGTCAGGGCTAGATCTTCTAGTATCTTTTAAAAGCTGCTTAAGACATTTTTGACTATGATATTCTCTTAGTTAAATCTGAGCTCAGCTATAACACCCACATTAAAGTTACATAGCGTGATAGTGTTTTTTGGGACACCTTCAAGGTAAATGTCTCTTACTATGCTTCTCAAATGTATTCATTTAGGTGGCTCTGTATGATATATGTTTGAGTATGAACTCCTTGGAGAGTTTGGAATGCATCATTGGCAGAATTCACTTTTGTTGCACTATATCTGGTAGGACTTGTAGTGTTGCTTAAGAAGAGCTGGGTGGGGAACTGTAGAATTTTTAACTTTGACTTTTTAACTCTGTAATCAGAGTTGCTTATTTCACTTTTTTTTCTCTTTTTGTGCCACTTCCTTCTGATCATACATCCCTGTTTTGGCTTGTTCCCCCATCACTGTGGTGATGGTTAGCTAAAAGGGACATCATTTGGGTAACCATCAGGGAAGTTTTGAGACTTTTTCCTCCTACAGCCTTATGAACATGTGGTACGGCTACCTGCAGGCAATTGTTCAGTGGGTGACAGTGCTCAGTAGCAACCCTTCCCCCTCCATGGCTGGGTTCCTAACAAGCAACCCTACCATCTTTAGTGAGGCACATGTATTCCTCCCCAGTCTCCACTAGGGACTGTCATGCCCACTTGTGCCCCTGAACATGCACACCCACTCCTTCCCTGACAGAGGGAAGAGAGGGGTCTCTCTCTCCAATCCTCTCTTCTCCCTGTTCAGCTTCTCCAGTTGCCTGGCTCAAAGTCAGGGCTCCATCTATCTTTGCTACAGAGTTGGAACTGCAGTCCAAAAATCTAAGACAATTCCAGAATGACTTTATTAGTAATAGTAGTAAGTAGTATTTTGATTGTTGATAAAAATCTGTTTAATCCAACACTTACATCTATATTCTCCTTTCTTGCTCTGCACCACTGAAATGTCTTGTTTATTTTCTTTTATTTCACTTTTTTTTATCTTCTCTGTTTTAGTTTTTTTTTCCTTTTCTTGTACATTTACCACAATTATGTTGTCATTCTCTGTCACTTTTTTGTATTTTACCATCTGCAGTAACAACAAATTTTGTTTTGTCACATTCTTTTATAGAGCTGGCAATTAGCCAAGGATTAAGGCTATGAGCCATTAATCAGCCACTTCCTGTGGTTCAAGGTTTGATCATCTGCCTCCATTTGCCTACTATGTGACTCTGAGCAGGTCACGTAGCCAGAAAGCACTCCTGGACTAAATCTGAAAAAGTCCATGTAGATATGTTCTTTACCCCGGTAAACAAATAAACTTGCTTTTAATAAAATCATCTGCATTTTGCTGTCTAAATTTACATATTGCTCTCTTCCTTTCTGGGCGGCCACAGTGGTGCAGCGGTTAGCATTGCCACCTCACAGCAAGAGGTTCTCTGGTTCAATTCTCGGCTGGGGTGCCTTCTGTGTGGAGTCTGCATGTCCTCCCTGTGGTCACGTGGGTTTCCTCCAGGTGCTCCGGTTTCCTCCCACATCCCAAAGACGTGCTGTAGGTGCATTGGACACTCTAAATTGGCCCTAGGTATGAGTGTGTGTGTACCTTCTGTGGAAGGTTGGGCACCGAGCTGGCAACTCAACACTGTAAAACTCCACTGCCAATCATGAGCGGACAGGTAACCCACTGTGGCGACCTCTAACCGGGAAAAGCCAAAAGAAGAAAAAGAAGCTCTCTCTTCCTTTCTACAAATACTGCTCGTCTTCAATTTTTATCCTTTACTTTACTTTTCCTGACCTCATCGGGATACATATCTGTGACTGTCACAGTTTTCATTTAATAGCCTTCCTCTAATCAGGGGGTTTTGACAGTTTGCTGGCTTTTAAACATTTTTTAAATTATTTTCTCCCTGCCTGTTTATATTAAACTTCACCATTTGGTTTTCTGGTTAACTTCCTTTGCTACAACTATTGCGACATATGGAATATAAGAAAATAAAATAAAAAAATGCATCCTTTTCTTATCCCATGCACCCATCTCACACATTGCCAAAGGTTAAGGATGAAAGTGTGAAATTTCAGATCACTATGATAGTAAGCTCAGTCACTAACTGTAAAACAAGTTGCATTACATACTGTTAACGTTATTTTAAAACAAACCATAAACAGCATTTATTCCAGTGTTAACTTGAGATGCAGTTCCTTTTTATTAATTTCAGTGAATACAATACAATACAACTTCCTTGACACGTTACTCTTACTTTTCAACATCTTCTGTGTGTCTACTAATACACCACTGTTATGAATACTAGTTTCTAAGACTGTGGTAACCATTCTCACTACTTCTGGATTGATGTAGGAAGTAAAGTAAATTAAATAAAAAAAAAATAAAAATAAACAATAACAAAATGGATAACACAGACTTGCACTTGAAGTCTTCACTAAGGTAATTCTGACTTGAATGCAAACATCCTTTCCAAACAGTAAAACTTCAGTGGTATTGTCTTAGCATTACTGATCACACTATTAAAGAACAGAACCTAGACATCAGCTTGCAGTTAAACCCTTAGTAGTTACATCAGAGGCTCTGTCCCTGTGCCATCAGTTGATTGGCCTGTGCCCTCCATCACATGCCCCCACCTCAATTCACACTGCAATAAATTAATTGCACATCTGACTTAATGGTTACTACTTTTGCCTATGAATGTTAGCTATGTTGAAAGACTCTTGAAACAGCAATTTCTTGTTTTCATAACACTCCAAATGTTCCACTGTCGTTCCATTTGTCAGGGTCCTGTTCATCACCTCTTTCCACTCTTTACTCCTTTTACTTCTCATCTATAGTTTCTCTTAACTGTCATTGTTGCACTGTTGCCAGCTTCTCTTTGAGTGTACGCATTACAACTCCTAATGACTGTTAAAAATCCATTAGTTAGTTTCTCTTGGATACTGATTTCCTCCTTACCACTTCCAAATGTCGGAAACCTGTTAGCATCTGCAGCTTAACTTAACCCCCGGCTCATTGGTACAGCACATATATTTTTAATTGGATGTTCTAAATATGGCATCATCAAGTAAAGCTACCAATTGCAAGACCTGTCCTTTTTACTAGCAAGAGTTTTGCATTCTCTACAGATTAAACTCAAATCCGATTTAAAGCAAAACAAATGTAATTTTTAACTGTAAAACTTTCAATAAACTTTAGTGGAAAAATCTCACTTCTCTTATCTATCATTTTTCTGCTACAGAGCACTAAAATCTACATTTTATATTTTCTTCCTCACTTCATCTCTTAAAAAATGAGTTTTACATATTCTATCCCATCTCAGACTGTACTAATCTAAGACTGTACCAATCTATTATTATGGCCAATTTTAATCATAAAAGCACAAAAAACGGTTTACGGTTTCCTTGATAACCTAGTTTAGTCTCAAGTTCAGACAACTCAGATTGATCCTAACAGAGCAAAAGCCACCATCTTGCATGCAAAGCTTAACTTTATTGCATTACTAATAGACAGTGAGCCAATATTCTCAATGTCTTAGTCATTTTGTGACTAGTGGAATGCAATGATAACACTCATAAAACATAATTACTGTGCCACCAATATTTCTCCTTTAGGAATTTCACACTAATCTTCTACTGTCCACCATAGATAACCCTCTGTCATAAGACTGTACTGGCATTACTAATCAAACAAATAACACCACTTGAGTACCTTCTAATTAACCTGCTACCACTTCTGGAGAAATACAATTCCCCCAGACAAGGAGGGTAGATGAACACATAGGTTACCAGGACGTAAAGTAACCCTTGAGAGCTGCATTTCAGGTATGATCATATTATAATGTCTTGCGCAATTAGTAGTACCATTGAATACATGTCAGGTTATGGAATTGGTACAAAATTTAACAAGTAAATTAAAAATGTAATACTTTCGAAATTCATAAATATCTTACCATAGTAAACTACGTGCATTTTGATCACACAGTAATGTCCCACCCTTAATCTGTTTCACACTTGAGTTATCACACTTAATACATCATTTTTTTTTCAGAATTTCTTCTAAGCAAGTAGAGTGCCCTTAAACAATTTTCATAATAAACATATCACTAAAACATAAGGTCTAAACTGAAAGTTATACAAGGCATGTTTCCTTTCTCATTTTTCTGTATTTGTTTTCTCACTCTTACATTGGATGATTCATCCATTATCTCACTTATCCCGGAAATAAGAATTCCTTTCTCATAACAGATGATGGTGACTAGTTGATTAGATGAGGTACGATTCATGACCTCAAGGACATCAACACACCTGGCCTGTCTTGCAAAAAAAGTTTTTTTCTTTGTTTTTTTTTTTTGTGTTTTTTTACATCTTGCAGATTCATAACAGATATATTTCAGTTTTATTGTTTTCTTCTCTGATTATGACACTTGAAGATTTTGTTGCCTACATTTTTTCTCTCATCAAAAAAATGTTGCATACTTTACATGGAAAGTACAGCCATAATTCTCTTTTAGTTCTTTTCGGTAAAACAAGTCACAAAATATATAAAACAGTGTATGCTTAGAAGTCTTTTAAATGACTAAACCAAGGCTTTGGTTGCATTCCAAGCATACATCTTGTTGAAAGCTTTATTGATTTATGGCTACAGTTAGCTAAGAAATCTGTAGTTTTGTTAACGGTCTTTCAGAGGAGAACTATGAAGGTCACTTTCAGTAGTTATTTTGTGATATGACAAGGATTTTGTCTATCCTCTGTGTTTTCTACTAACAACTTTCTGACCTCAGGTCTACCCTCGTTAAATTGTTCATGGATATAATAATAATAATAATAATGTGTGCCCTGTAGTTTTGACCACTGATGCTTTGGCCAGCAAGTGCAAAACTGATGCAGTGGAGCTAGGTAAATTATTTACCTCTAAACAATTACCACAGACATTTACAAAATCCTAACTTTGTATGTATGTGTTAATCAGGTTGGCCTACTGGATGCAAATACCCCTTTTTAGGGGCAACTTAAGAGCAGTGCCTTCTTCAGTGGCTTGCTCACAGTCACTCAATAATCAAATGGGGATGGTAGGTATAAAACCCTATACCTGTGACTACATCATTAACATCTCAGAGATTTGTCCCTATTGCTAACTGCACGTTGCCTTTTTCCGTAGCTCTCAGCTTTTATGGTTTCAGCACAGTACTATGACTTCTCACAATTTAGCTTTACCCCCCTCTAGATTTGCAGATGTTTAAAAACTTGGAGTAGGTTAAGGGTTCATAATGTTATTAAATAATTAAAGTAAGCGCATATGATGAGCCCTTATCCCTAAATGTATACGGTATAGGGTTTGAAGATTATCTATTGTTAAAAAATAAGAAAGGGCTCGTCTTTCTGACCCTCTGCTCTGATTTTTGAAGGTCAGTGCTATGAATTTTATTGGTCAGGGTTTGACAGGTATGCCTTTTCCTAGAACTCCATGTTAGAAAAAGCCACTGATGCTACAGGTTATAATGACCTAAGTACCTAGAGATACCTGGCTGTACTACTCACACAAGTCATAAACTACACATATTGGCATTGTTGGTAATAACTTTGTAAATAAGTGTATTTGGGTATAACATACTTCCTGTCCCTTTAAGTTGAGGCTGATTTGGGTAAGAATATATTCATTCCTTAAGTGTAATATAACTTAACATGCTTATTTGCAAACCTCCTTGACAAGTAAAAGACAGCTGCACATTTCTCACAATAAGGCTGAATAATTCATCCTTCTCCTCACACACCATTGTGCTATTCTAAAAAGTCACCGGTTATTTATAATAAACAAGTTAATGCAGCTAATAAATGGGTTAATCATCAGATTACTTCACTGCATCAACCACATGATACATATTTTTTAGTTTCTTACTTCTGGTTTCTGAAACCTGCACCCCATTTCAACAATGCTTTGATTCGTATGCCAGTTATTATCTACAGTGCATCAAGAATCTTCTCCATACATTGTTTTGTCCGGGTCCCCTTCAATAAAAATATTACACCGAATGACGTTTGACGACCTTTATTAAAGTTCTATAATCATAACTTTGTTAAGCAATATTTATTAATTACAAATGAAACATAGTATAGTTGATTTTAATCACATCATAAACATCCATGTAATGTTAACCAGGACAGCGTGACCTCATTCATCCTGATCCAGTAAGCAGCACCATACCTCCACTCACTTACTTTACTTATGAAGCAGCATCCCACCACTCACTTCATTTACCATTTATTGTATTATACCTCCAACCAAATGAGCAGTGTCCTTACCTCTGCTCACTTATCATACTTATGAAGCAGAGTCCCATCACTGACTTAGTTTACCACTTATTGAATTAAACCAACCAAATTATCAGATTCCTTACCTCAGCTTGCTTATTTTATTTATCAAACTATGTCCCACTGTTCACTTTCCTTTCCCAGTTCATTGAAATGAACATCCAAAACCAGAGTGGAAACAGAAGAGGGCAAGCCTGTCCCTCTTCTCCACCCTAGCCAGACTGATAAAATAACCACAAACCCCATTATTCCCCCCAGAATAGGAGGGAGGGCAGGTAGCAAGTTCATGCCAAAATTTAATTCCTTGCCCAGTTCTGCTTGCCTAAACCCCTTAAGCCCCTCCCTACCCTTACCTCATTTCCTCCCAATCATCCCTCATTCCCATTTGATCCTTTCATCACCCCTTACCTTCTTAGCTTCCACTAATATATTTATCTAACCCCCTTCTGAAGATGTCCCTGGACAAATTGGCCTGTTACCCACCCTCATTTGTCCCGGTCTCCTCCAATAAAAATATCACACCGAATGACATTTGACGACCTTTATTAAAGTTCTATAAACATAACTTTGCTAACCAATATTTATTAATTACAACTGAAATATAGTATAACTGATTTTAATCACAGCATAAACATCCATGTAATTTTAACCAGGACAGTGTAACCTTCACTCATCCTGATCCAGGAAACAACGTCCATACCTCCACTCATTCACTTTACTTATGAAGCAGCATCCCACCACTCACTTTACTGGGATGGTACAGTGGTGCAGCAGTAGCATTGTCACCTCACAGCAAGAGGTTCTCTGGTTTGATTCTCAGCTGAGGTGCCTTCTGTGTGGAGTCTGCATGTCCTCCATGTGTTCGTGTGGGTTTCCTCCAGGTGCTTCGTTTTTACCCATGTTAGAAAGACACACATCTAGAGCATTTCTCACTGGGCCTCCGCTGAAAATTGCCTCTGTTCCAAGTTGGACTTTCCCAGTTAAATGTTAAATAAATAAATTTACCATTTATTGTATTACACCTCCAACCAAATGAGCAGTGTCCTTACCGTCGCTCACTTATCATACTTATGAAGCAATGTGCCATCACTCACTTCATTTACCACTTATTGAATTAAACCAACCAAATAAGCAGCTCCCTTACCTCCGCTCACTTGTTTTATTTATCAAACCTTGTCCAACTGTTCACTTTCCTTTCCCAACTTATTGAAATGAATATCCAAAACCAAAGGGGGAACAGAGCAGGGCAAGCCTCTCTTCTCTGCCCACTAGCCTGACCAGGCTGTTCCCCCTCTCTCCTACCAAACTTCCTGCAACTAAACCACTCATTAAAA
The DNA here is from genome assembly GCF_019279795.1 of Protopterus annectens. Taxonomy (NCBI): domain Eukaryota; kingdom Metazoa; phylum Chordata; order Ceratodontiformes; family Protopteridae; genus Protopterus; species Protopterus annectens. The sequence continues at coordinate 445,622,341 of NC_056750.1, read as the reverse complement.
GGCCTTAAGCAAAACATCATTTGGTGTACTCCATCCCATCTAACCAAACTGGATCCATGTCATCACTTCCTAAAGCCCTATCAGGTAAATAGCCCAAGTAGCTAAATGCCTAACAGACTGAGATTAAACCCCAATCTCTCTCCAATGTTAAAGCAACCAAACATAACCTCATAACCTAGCATAATCACAATGATTCCCAGGTCATTACCTGTAAAATGCACCACGAAACCCTGAACCCCACACCACGCAAAACCACACAAGAATAATTGCACCATCAAGCCTAACTTTAGCCCCATATTACTGCCCAATAATGTCCAAAATGAAACTTCCTTTCCAGGCAGTTTAATAGTAATCCAGCCAGCACCTACTATCTGATATAAACTAGAAAACATTTATTGACATCATAGCAGTTGCTGACCAACAAACCATTCTCCGAATGACTTCAATACACCCATAAAAGGAAATGCCACATGAATTGAAGCCCAGTAAGCCTCTGCTACCAAATCCAACCCTCAAAACACAAGATATATTGTCAGTAGCCAATGTCTGTTAATCTTTACACTATCAAACTTAACCCAACCCTTCAAACCAATAACCCACTGACCAGGATTAAGATCACCTCACCATGACACCTCTGTAACTATACTACTCACAAATAGCTCGTCCTTCACCGACTGAATTACCTAACATTGTCCCTGGGTCAGAAAATAACCAAATCTCCCCACCAAACTCCTTCCTACAAACAACTGCACAACAGATTTAACCAACCGGCACCCCAACGTCCTGCAACCCGGTTTTTAAGCACTCATCCTTGGCTTCCCCTCAAATATTGCTTCCCATGTCTTACTTCTGCATCTGGTAATGCATTAAAACATGGCCAACATATGCAAGGAGTCCCAAAACAAAGCCTACGCTTAAGCCTACTAACTTCTGAATAGCCAGTGAGGCATGCAGTTCCTCACATACCACCAAAACACTCGCATACCCAGAACGCTCCATCAAATCCTATTTACTCTTATCAGACATATACCGACCCACCTCATATCAGCCCAATGTGTAAGTCAACTGCTACACTTGGTACTCAGTTCAAAGACCATAACCTGGTGTGTGACATTAGTAGAACCTGCTTGAAGGACAGATTTGTCCCCCAGAAGATATCCTCCTTTGGAATTCAAGCCACTTCATATTGAGCAAAAACACCTCATTGGCCCTGTCCAAACACAATTTGAACAACTGGATAAGTAGCCATAAATTCACCCTAGGGGGCTCCCCCACCCATGTCCTTTTTGGATAAGGGCAACAGGGGCCCCACATGCAAGTAAGGGTTGAACTTTCTAGATTGCCAGAGCCTTAGAGCCATTAGCAAAGTAACTTCCTATGATTGTGTAATTGTTTTGACTCTGCCCCACCAGTGGGAACCCCAAACTCTCCATAAGCAATTCCCACCCTGCATTTCCCTGCCCCCAACAGACCTCATCCAACGTTTCCCCTACATTACCCCAACCAGTACTTCACTCTGACCCCAAAAGCAACTCAACTGTTGTAACTCTACTCCATCTATGTACTACCCAAAATCCCTGTAGTGCAAATTAAACACCTGCTTCACCATGCCCCCAATTTATCTCAAGCACACCTGTCGACACAGTGATCCCGAACTGTATGAGCTATTATTTGCATAAATGATCCCCTGAAATCATATCATTACCTGCAACCTCACTGCCTTCCACGCCAATGTCCATAACCTCCAACCAGCCGCATCACCTGTCAAGTCCAGTTCCTTCATGTTCACCAGCTGATACCAGCTCCATACTTCACCATCTCTGCCTACAGTTCTGTACCTCCATCATCTGCAAAAGAAAAACAAATTAAGCACCTTGCCTTTATCCAAATTGTAATTTTTATAACTGTCATTCTCAATCTACCCGAATATATGTGCTACTGAAAGACTTCCTAATGCCTGATTATTTGCAAGTGATGTCCATTGTGTTTCACTGTTGCAGTCCTAACCTGTGGGTTATCTGGCTCCTGGTGGCCCTCGATCGGCCAGAATACCAAAGTCAAGTAAAAATGATGTCAGCTGTCAGTTGTAAAGGATGTCAGGGTGTCCAATACAAAAGTAGGCAGCTGACGTGACTTCCTCAGTCTTCCTTGCCGCTGGGCCCGAAGCAGAAGCATTTTTTGCACGAGTGCTGGTCGGCAGTTTACCTTTTGTGTTTCCGACTACAAAGTTGAAGTCAACTACAGATAAGTACCCCACTGGGGATCCTCTTTTCTTGCCTTAACGAATGTCAGAAAAGGTTAATAATTGTCTTACCTGGGGAAAGCAGATTCCCCATAGAGATTTTCATTCCTATTGTATTATTTGTTTAGGCCTTGACCATGACGTTCCTAATTGTGATCTTTGTGCTTCCTTTAATCCGCGTATTATTCGTCGTCGGGCTAAGCTTTCAGCTAAACATTTTGGAGTTTGGCCTAAGTTTGTCGGTATGGCATCCGCTGGTCTTCAGATATCCCCAAGAAATATAAGGATAAGGACTGCAACAGGCTTCCAAAGGTCAAGTCCTTGGATGATGTTAGGTTGGTTGTCAGTCATGCGGTAGCTAGTAAGCCCCTGCAGCCTGCAGATTTTCAACCGCAGGCCTTGGTTGAGACCATTTCTGAGGTCCCCAGGCCTCCGGTGTCCATTTTATCTTCCACCTGTTGCCTCTTCAGTTGGCTCCGGAGCAGCAAAACTGACTCCAGTGCCAGAGACCTCAGTTCTTCATTCAGACAGCAAGCTCATACTGACAACTTCGGCTGCAACTTTGGAGGTAGCCAGGCCTCCCAAGTCCTTTAGACTTGCAGATAAATCTTCCAGTCGTAAGCCTGTGAAGAAGCAGGCTGCAGTTTCCTCTCATTCCCCTCATTCTCAAATGGTCAAAATGGCTGATGACCTTTTGACTCTTATTAGGGGTTCACAGCCTCCTCCTTCAAAAAGGGGTAGGGATGTCTCTCCTGAAGCTTTGTCCTTTTCAGGTTCGGATACTTCTAGTATTTCTGTGGATGAAGAAGCCCCTGCAGCCTGCAGATTTTCAACTGCAGGCCTTGGTTGAGACCATTTCTGAGGTCCCCAGGCCTCCGGTGTCCATTTTATCTTCCACCTGTTGCCTCTTCAGTTGGCTCCGGAGCAGCAAAACTGACTCCAGTGCCAGAGACCTCAGTTCTTCATTCAGACAGCAAGCTCATACCGACAACTTCGGCTGCAACTTTGGAGGTAGCCAGGCCTCCCAAGTCCTTTAGACTGGCAGATAAATCTTCCAGTCGTAAGCCTGTGAAGTAGCAGGCTGCAGTTTCCTCTCATTCCCCTCATTCTCAAATGGTCAAAATGGCTGATGACCTTTTGACTCTTATTAGGGGTTCACAGCCTCCTCCTTCAAAAAGGGGTAGGGATGTCTCTCCTGAAGCTTTGTCCTTTTCAGGTTCGGATACTTCTAGTATTTCTGTGGATGAAGAAGAAGTTTCTCAAGCTTTCTCTCCTTTTGAGGATTCAGACGCAGGGGAGTCCATCCCTTCTGCTTCTCCTCCAGAAGATTTCTCTTTTGGTGATACTTTAAATACTCTCAGGGAGCATTTTAAATGGGAAAGTCAGGATTATCCCCTTTCTAAGAAAAGGATTAGGGAGTTTTTGGATTTGCCTCAGCATAAGCCTTTGGCTATTCCTTCTGTGTTAGAAGTTGATGTTTTGCTGGAAAATTCCTTGACTCCAAATTTGGTTCTTCCTGCTCCCAGGAAACCTGACAGGTACTATAGAATCCCTGATTCTCATTTGTTTCTTTTCAGGAATCCGTTGGCTGATCCAGAGGTTATTTCTCAAGGCCCTAAAGGAGTTAAGGCCACTGTTACAAAAAATCCTGTTGCTTCTGACAGGGAATCCAGGAACCTAGATAGGTGGGGTAAAAAGGTTTATACCTGTGCCACTCTTGCTATTAGATCTACTAATTGTCTTTTTCATATGCTAAAGTACCAGCAGCATACCTTGGAATCTACTAAAGCTAGGATAGCAGGTGTGTCTCAGTTGGCAGAGAGTAAGGATATGCAGGATTTGCTGAACTCTGCCAGTCTAGTCAATAAGCTTTCTTTACATTGTGGCTTTGACATTCTAGAAGCCTCCTGTAGGGCTACAGCTACTGGCTCTGTTATTAGAAAGCATGCTTGGCTCAGAGAGCAGCCCCTGTTAAAAGCTAGGCTTTTAGATGTACTTTTGCATAAGGGCAGTCTTTTTGGCAGCAAAGCAGAGGAAGCACTCAAGAAGATGAAAGACAAGGCCAAGTCTATGCAGACAGTTAAAGACTTTCTACACATTCAGCCTCCTCGCTTTAGCAGGAATTACCCTTCTAATAGTTGGATGTGCCCTGATACTAGCAGACAGAGCCATTCTAGGGCTAGAGGTTACAAATCTTCTAGGGGGCAGGGGGCTACACCTCAAAGGTCTAAGCAGTGACAGGTTTCCTCTTCCAAGGCGGGAAGTTCTAAACCTGCATCTCAGTCTAAACATTCTCAATGACTGTCCATCTTCTGCCTATTCTTGCCTGTCCGGAGAGTCCTTTAGGGGGAAGGTTGGCTCTGTTGACATATGTTTGGTCCACCATCATGGATGACAAATGGGTTCTCAGAACTTTATCCCTAGGGCACAAGTTTTCTTTCCACACCTTCCCAGTACCCAAAGGATTCCCAGATGCTCCTCCAAACCCAAAGGCAGAAGCAGAAAAGCAAATTTTGTCTCTGTTACATCTGGGAGCAATAGAATCAGTTCCTGCTCACCAGGAAGGCCAGAGATTCTATTCCAGACTTTTTCTAGTTCCAGAAAAAGAAGGCACCTAGCATCCTATCCTAGATCTAGCCATCCTGAACACTTTCTTGATAATTCCAAAGTTCAAAATGCTCACTCTGCATCAGTTACTGCCAATTTTAGAAAAGGATTCCTGGCTGGTAACATTGGATCTCAAAGAAGCTTATCTGCAAATCCCTATCAGGGAAAGTTGCAGGCAATACCTTTGTTTCAGGGTAGGCAAGCAACATTATCAATTCTCTGTGCTGCCCTTTGGCTTATCTACTGCTTCCAGAGTTTTCACAAAGTGCCTGGCTCCAGTCATTGCTTTTTGCAGGCAAAAGAAAATTAAATTCAGATTTATCCATACTTGGATGACTGTCTAATTCAAGCAAGTTCTCAGGAGCAGCTACTAAAGGATCTGGAATTCATAAAGACTCTTCTCTCTTCCCTGGATTACACTCTCAATGAGGCAAAATCAAAAATGATACCATCCAAGGAGATAACATTCCTGGGAGCGAGTCTGAACACAGCCGCCGCCCAGATGATGTATCTCACCCAGGAGAAGCAGACAACTCTTTCAGTTTACTTCAAGGACTTGGCAAGCCTGTCCCAGCTCCCTGCAAGGAAATACCTGCAAGCTTTGGGATTCATGGCATTTTGTATTCTCATGATTCCATATGCAAGACTGCGTATGAGGAAATTGCAATGGTACCTCAAGAACACTTGGTGTCAACACACACAGGAACTGGATGTGATAATTCCTATGCTTCCATGTCTGCAGACAGAGTTTCTTTGGTGGGCAACAGCTTCTCTACAGAACAAAGGCATGTCTTTTCGCCCACCCCTTGCCACTCAAGTTCTTACTGTGGATGCATCGGACTAATGCCTGGGGAGCTCACCTGGATGGCAGATGCATACAGGGAAGTTGGAATGCCCAGCAGATGCACCTGCACATAACTTTAAAGGAGTTGATGGCAGTTCAGCCGGCTTTACTAGCTTTCAAGCATCTTCTTTTTCCAGGGACCCTTCTTGTCAGGACAGACAACACCACAGTCATGTGGTACATCAACAAGCAGGGAGGGACTCATTCTTACCTCCTGTGCAGACAGAGCATGAGTCTTTGGTCCATAACAGCATCCCTGGGCTTGCATCTCCTAGCTCAGTTTCTTCCAGGAAGGCTCAATGTTTTGGCAGACCAGTTGAGCAGACAGACCCTGGATCCTCACAAGTGGCAACTGAACAGAGGTTTTTTACAGCATCATTCAGTGTTGGGGCATTCCTCGGGTGGATCTCTTCTCCTCTCCAGACAACCATCTTCTACCTCTTTTTTGCACCAGACAGCATCACAGCAGAGCCTGGAGAGTGGATGCTCTGTCCTTCTCTTGGACGTGGCTGTCAGTTTATGCCTTTCCTCCTCTTCTTCCCAGAGTATTATTGAAGATCAGGGATGAACGACCATGGACTGTTCCCATAGCTCCAGACTGGCCCAGACAGCATTGGTATCCACTGCTTCACAGTCTCTCCCAATTTCCTCCTTGGCATCTTCCTCTGAAGCCAGATCTTTTGGTTCAGGAAGAGGGAAACATTCTACATCCTCATCTTCAGTCTCTCCATTTGGCAGCTTGGCTCATTGTATGACTCCATCCTTTTCTTCTTCTCTTTCCCAGCAGGTGGTTGACGTGTTGAAGGAGGCCAGGAGACCTAGCACTAGGAAGTCTTATGCTGGTGAATGGGAAAGATTCTCTCATTGGATGCAGGCTAGAGGGGAATCTTCTTCTCAGCCTACCCTTCCTCTGATCCTGGAATACCTGGCTGATGTGCTTCAGGGTGGTCTTTCTTTTTCCTCTATCAAGATCCATGCTTCAGCCATTTCTGCTCATTGTTCTTTTGAACAACCCATTTTCTCTCATCCTCTGAAAATGTTTCTCAGAGGTGCTTGCAACTTAAAACCTCCCAGAAGGGCACCTACTCCAGCCTGGGATCTTAGTTTTGTTCTAGAGAAACTCACTCTTCCTCCTTTTGAGCCAGCTGACTCTGCAGATTTAAAGTTTCTCTCGTGGAAGACTGCCTTCCTCTTGGCTATAACTTCAGCAAGGAGGGTTTCGGATCTGCAAGCTTTGATGGCTGTGGAGCCTTTTTTTATTTTCCATGCAGATATGGTTTCTCTGAGAACCGACCCCTCCTTTATGCCTAAAGTGGTTTCTAGCCTGACTCTTAATCAGTCCATACACCTTCCTACCTTCTTTCCTAATCCTCGAAATAAAGGTGAAAGGATCTTACATTCTCTTGATGTGCATAGACAACTCAGGTTTTACCTGGACATGACTAAGGACCTTCAGAAATCAGCTCAGTTATTGGTCAGCTTTACCCCTGGAATCCAGGGTAAGGTTGTTTCTAAGCAAACCATTTCTAAATGGATTGCACACTGTGTTCCTTTTTGTTATTCCTTTCATGGCAAGGTTCCTACTCAAGGGGTTAGGACCCACTCAACTAAAGCAGCTGCCACTTCTGCAGCCTTTTTAAGAGGAGTCCCTACTAAAGATATTTTGGAAGCTGCCACATGGTCTTTTGTTCACACTTTCACAAAGCATTATAATTTGCCTCTGTTTTCAAGGGTCAGGGCAGGGTGTGCCACTGCTGTTCTACAGGGCATTATCTCCAATCCTTGATTCTTTTGTTTCCTCCTCCCTGTTCTCTGGGCTTTGGTAATCAACCCATTTGTTAGGATTGCAACAGTGAAACACAATGAACATAGTACAGTTGTGTACACTTACCATAAATGTAGATGTTCAAGTGTATTCACTGTTGCAGTCCTGATTACCCTCCCTCCTCCCCCCTTTTTTCTCTTTTCCTAAGGTACAGGCTAAATTTAATTTATGCCTTGTTTTCTGGGGGCTTCTGACTGTTATGACAAGAAAGACTGAAGAAGTGACATCTCCTTTTGTATCGAACGCACTGACGTCCTTTACAACTGGTAACAGCTGATGTCATTTTTACTTACCTTTGGTAATCTGGCCGATCGAGGGCTACCGGGAGACAGATAACCCATTGGTTAGGACTGCAACAGTGAATACACTCGAACATCTACATTTATGGTAAGTATACACAACTGTACTTTTCCCCCCTTTCCGAGTCAGCTGAAAATGGCTATCATTGCTGCAGCCCTCAGGGAATTTCTGTACATTTCCATAACACTTAATGCATGCCCAGTCAACATTCACACATTACAACATGCGATAGGGGTGAACACAGGACTGTCACTTATATGCGTAAACCCCTCCTCCTTGGAGGTGCACACTACATGCATTTATTTAGTCAGCATTGTATAACGCTGTGTAAGCATGCATCCCCAGGCACTGCCCCTACTCGCCCTCAGAAGAGAGGTAAGTAGGCATCCCCTCCTTCCCCTGCCATCATAGGCACATGAACCACAAAGTAGCCCAAGTTCATCTGAGTTGCTGTGACTGATTCATGTGCTGCAATCGACTCCAAGACCAACCATGCATATGTGAAATATGCCCCTACCTCTAGAAATCCTTAAATCTGGCTCTTACACTTATAAGAAAATTTACAAAGGCACTGGTTATGCAGAGTCATGAATATTCTGAAAGGAGTGAAGCTGAAATCAGCCTTTTCAAGTGTACCCAAAAAGTAGCAGACTACCTCATTTAGGCCTTAAACGTTCATGTTACTCATGGTAAAACATGTAATCTGTCTCACGCAAATATTATCAAGAAGTAAAAACTTTAGGTGAACAGCATATGCCTGGAAGAAGAAGGAAATAAAGTTCCAGTCAAGAGCTGCCAACAAAGTGACTGCCCCACCAACATTATATCTGACTGAACAACAAAACTTCCCAGACAACCACTGGGGCAGACAATTCCATAAAGTGCAGAACCAACTAAAGAAGATAAGACAATCCTACCCAGGCTACACTCCCTCACCATGGCACCAAACTTTACCCTATCTCACTCATTAAACTTAAGCAGCACCTAGCAAAAGAAAGAAACAATTAATATAGACAAACATTACACCTCCCTCCCATGCACTAATACTACCCCAGTCCTACCTGTCCAATGGATTACCTATAGGTCATCTAGGGCATAAACTTGCTGTACAGCAAATTCACACCAAAATGTGATTTATTGCCCAGTTACACTTGCCTAAACCCCTTAAGCCCCTCCCTACCCTTGCCTCCTTTCCTCCCAATCATCCCTCATTCCCAATTAACCCTTTCATCACCCCTTACTCTCTTAGCTGCCACTAATATATTTATCTAACCCCTTCTGAAGATGTCCCTGGACAAATCGGTTTGTTACCAAACCTAATTTATTATTTAGAATGGGTATCCCTGTCTTGATCAGATCACTTCAGCTACTAAAATTAGTGCAGTCAGCTCTGCTTTGTTTTTACTTTACTGCCTGTTTCTCTTTAACCTAAAGTTTAGTCATCACAATTTGCTGAATATTAATATACTGGTACTTTTGTCAATATCTGAAACCTTTTAGGTAGACCTGTTGTTGAAATAAAATTATCTTGAAATCTATTTATACTCTAGAGGTATCCTTTACACATCTTCACATCCTATCCCTATAAAGAAAAATGCTACCAAGAACCACAGTAAAACTCTCTAATTCCATTAATTTAGACTGTTAAATCCCTCATAATCCTTAATTTAAAGTAAGCATTATGTAAAGTGTTTAATTGTAATTCTTGATGGGCTTACTGAATGTATCCTATTATGATAGGCATTGCTCTTGCTAAATAAAGTTTTATTCTAATTTATGATAATTAGTTTTGTTTATATTGTTATTTTCATACATCTTTCCTGAGGAGTGGGTCATACAGTCCAACACATTTACCATATGACAATAGTTAAGTTAATAAACGCAGGTCTATAGAATTTGTGACGGTACTGGAAATGCGTGATTATTTATTACAGAAATGAAATTCTTCTGTCAAAACTGTGACTTCTCTATAACAAAACTGCTGTAAGATGAATATCTAGGACAAGAATATATATATATATGTGTGTGTGTGTGTGTGTGTGTGTGTGTGTGTGTGTGTATGTGTGTGTATATATATATATATATATATATATATATATATATATATATATATGAGTCTACTGTATATAATCAAAAACTCACTTTTTCGAAAATAAACAGTAGACCCACGGTTACGCAAAAGTACACTTAAGCGAAAGTGCAATTCCGTGAACATCAGTTCAACAAATGGATAAAGAACAGAGAAACATTTTTTTTGCAGGAGGGCAAGCCCCCCTGCACCCCTCATGTGGGGGGCTGTGCCCCCCCACGCCCCCCCTACTTAAATATACCAACTCCAAGATTGCACTACAGTGGGGAAGCATGTAAACTTCCTTTCCCCACTGTAGTGTGCTTCGGCACCTGTGTCCCTTAACGGTTCGTTGAACCGTACTTCGCGGAAGTGCACTTTCGCGTAACAGAGGATCCACTGTTCATTTTCAAACAAGTGGATTAACAGTAGATCCATATATTATATATGGATCTACTTCATTTGCCCTAACTTCCGGTTGACCGACACCCATTTGACCGACACTTCATTTGACCGACAAGTATTATTGGCAAGTAAATGGGATATGCCCCCTTCCCCACTGTAGTGCGACCCTGGAGTTAGAATATATAGTTAGGGGGGCACAGCCCCCCACTAACTTTTGTTTTACTAAGCAATATTAAAGCAAAACTAAACAATATGAAATTAAATTAAGTGGGGGGCTTCAACCCCCACACCCCCCCATTGCAGGGGGCTGTGCCCCCAATACCCCCCCTAACTATATATTAATTTTTTTTATTTAAAAATTTCTGTCTTTTTTTTTTTTTAACTACAGTATAATAGTACTTTCCAGAGGGCAGCAGAAATGGTCTTTGCAATATATTTATATATTTGTTTGTAAATATATATATATATATAATGCAGACTTGCAGCAACCGTGATGACCACATGGTCTGGATATCTTGGTCTTTGAAGTAGTTTTGTCCTGCTTCAAAATGTAGTGGTACAGTGAAGAAAGGCATACAAAATTAAATGTAGCTATATTTTATTTTTTTCTGTTCTTCATGAATGTAATCTTTTTTTTATTGTTGGGGGAGCAGGGGGTGACAACAGTTAATGAAAAAATAGACTGCATCATAATACATGGAACACAGTTTTCAATCTCAGATGATTTACATATATTGGACAATATAGCACTGACTGTTAATTGCTTTAAGAACAAGTAAGTTACAGGTTGTCTATTATTCTGCATATATCTGTGATATAATATAGAACTGGTCAACAAAAAAAATATAGCAGGAATTATATATTGTAGCTGTGACAGAGATTTACCTGATACCCTGAAATTTCAAAAAAAATGAAGACCTTATTTTCTAATCACAGAGAGGGATGCATGAACACAGAGAAGAATACTTTAATCAAAATAATTTAATAAATAGATTCTTGCTTGTTGCTGAAGCAGTTTACCATTATTTATAATCTTAAATACTACAAGCAGGCTATAGTACCATTCCAAGAATCGTTAAATGCATATTATATAAACATATTTGGGAATTTTGTGGTACAATAAACACCACAATGCTTGTACTTTTTTAATGTGGCATTTGTGCAAAACTAATTAGATAATAAATCTCAAGGGGAGTGTAAAGGAAGGAGCTTTCATATTTTGTCCTGCCTACTTGAGGCAAATTCTGATAAGTAAATGCTGAAGCAGAAGTCTTGCAGTCAAAACATAAGTGATGGAAAGAATGTATTTTGCCAGACTGGTACCTTGATAAGTTGTATCTGTCACATGGCCCCCCTGCTCTATTAAATGTCACGATTCATTCCATCTTGTTTGATGATATGATTGTGCGTTTTGGAAACCTTGATTAAAATAAGTAGTTGCAGCCTGGTGCAAAGTGAGTTATGTGTAAAGAGTTGAAACCTTCACACACACAAACAGGATGTCTGCATCGGTAATAAGCATTTATACTGCTCATGACCTACTGATGCAGAAGGACAAAAAAGCCAAGTACAGAGCAAATATTAAAAGCAATGTTTAAAGCGAATTTCAGAGTGACTGTTTTGTACACTATAATGCTCTTTTAAAGTCTTATCATTAATGCAGTTCTATGAAACTGCGACTCTTTCTGGCTGACATCCACCTGCCCTCCCATGTTCAGTGAGGTCTTTGATCTTGTCATGCTGACAGCAAACGTGTCCAGCTCAGCATTTGATTCTAAATGCCTTCAAATGGCTTATAGATCTATAATTTGCAACAAAAGAACGGTAAAAGCTGTTTCAGCATTTCTCCCAAGACGTGCATTTCCTTTTCTTCTTTCTTTCTACGGTGTTATATTCGATAAAAAACGTGGCTCAGATTTGTTTTTCTTATTTCACGATGTGTGGCTAATTTAATAAGCATTCTAAATTGTGGCTTAAATGATGCTGACAACCGTGATTCCGCTCTGTGTTACATGGTGCATCCATGCTTGTGTATGATTGTCTATGTGTATCTGTTTACTATAGATGAATCTGAATCACTGAAAGAAAGGTCTAAAGGAATAATGTGTGAGAAAGAAACATAATAAAACATGCTATGTAACAAAAACATTGTTACCCTCCTCTTCTTACACTGGGAAGGAGTACAGCCACAACAGTAACTTAAGACTCTCTGCATATTATTTGTTATGGACAGATATTGGCATGTTGAGACATAGTGGACAGTTTATCCCTATCCTTATGTGCCACTGCTATGTGACCATTCTGTTGCTGATAATAGTGGCAGAGGTGACTCTGTGCTAACCACAGTATTGGAACATTTACATTACTTGTTAAAGTGATAAGTGGTCTACTCCACAAATCATTTTCAGTCATGACTTGAGTGACAAAGTCTGGGATTATTGACTACATTAATTATCCAAATATTGAAATTAGCCCATTTTGGAAGGTGGGAGGACACTACATTGGCCAGAGAAAATCCTCAAAGGTATGTGAAGAATATACAATTTTCTCAAAGACCATGACCAGAAGCCAGACTTGAACTCCTGACCCTGGAGCTCTGAGGTAGAGACTTTACCACTGAGACAATGTGCTCACAATTTCCATTTGTCTTAGTGAATAGTTTGAAAGCAAGTCACACTTCATTGACTTTTTTCTTTTAGTGTTGAGAAGCATAACTTGGAAATCTGTAAAAAGTCACCCTCACAACCCCATAACTTATATATGCCAGCGTCACAGTTTTACTACAGTGTAGAGAAGTAAAAACTCACTGATATTCTCCACTGGCTTATTCTATACAAGTTTTGAAATATAACATCAGACCAAAATCGTACTAAAGTCACTCGATGGGGAATGTCTTGCTGAAGTGTTAGGAATGTTATGCTTCACCCAAAGGAGGGGTATTCTGAATTTCAGTCATCTATTTGTCACTCACCAGGCAAAATGCAATGTATGATTTCAGGTATTGTGACTGTTTTTTGCTCTTGCATTGTCTCGTGATTTGATCAGGAAAGAGGTGATGTTTATTAACATATATTTCCATACATACACAACCATTCCATAGCAGATGACTGAATGTCAAAAAATGAATGCCATTTGACTTAAAATTCATTTAAGTAAAACTGTTTTTGCCCTGTCTCCATGCCTCCTATGAAGGGCTGGCTGAACCTGTTCTAGCCTTATAGATATTTATATTTATATATATATATATATATATATATATATATATATATATATATATATATATATATATATATATATATATATATATATATATATATATATATATATATATATATGGATACACTATAGAATCCCGAAATACTGAAATCCCGAATTTCAGTATTTCGAAATTCCATAACCGAAACCTTTAAATACCAAAACCCCATAACCGTGAACCTACAGTGCAAATACACTACACACATATACACAATCTCCCTCCACAATCAAACAAACAATCCTACACTACAGACAAGCAGCGGGGCTGCACCCCCACCCCCCACTTATATATACTAACTCAGAGATTGCACAATCACACACAAAGATAACTCACACACACGCACATTTCACAGCCCCTTGCACACACACACACATATATATCACAGTCAAAACACACACTAACATACACTAAAGCCCCTAACCAACACACTCATACATACGTACCTACATTTACACCAATGCATTCACACACCGCAACACCCCCCTACTTATATATACTAACTCCAAGATCGCACAATCACATATAGAAAGGTAACACACACACACACACATATTTCACAGCCCCTTGCACATACACATCACAGCCAAAACATACACTAACATATACTAATGCCCCTTACCAGCACACTCATATGTACTTAACCTACACTTACACCTATGCATTCACACACCGCAACACCCCCCCACTTATATTAACTCCATGATCGCACAATCATACAGAGAAAGGTAACACACACACATTTCACAGCCACTTGCGCACACACATAACAGCCAAAATGCACACTTGCGCAAAAGCCCCTAACCAACACACTCATACGTACTTAACTACACTTATGCATTCACACAGTGCAACACCAGAAGCTCCGAACTTCAGCATTTTGAATTTTGTGCTTCTGGTGTTTCGGAATTTCAAGGCTTCGGTATTATAATTTCGAAATACTGAAAGTCGGGATTTCTGTATTTCGAAATTATAAAGAGAACCCATAAATATATATATATATATATATATATATATATATATATATATATATATATATATATATATATCCACCCTCTGAGGTTGCAGAGTCTTGGATATTGTATTTTGGCTTGCACAGAAACCAGAGTATTTATGACCTCGTAGTGAGACTATATATTAGACAAGAAAGCACAGTGATCAGATAGATGTACAAGGGGCCTAATTCAATGCAAAAAATGTGTAACTAAATTTTGAAAAATATGCAATGTCATAAGTTTTAATTCTTATATTTTTGATTATTCATTAAAGTGGCATTTACTCTTTAGTATTCAGACTTTTGTCATTGCATAGAACTGGTGCATAACACTCTCAAAAATGGCTCCTAACTAATCTCATGCTCTTTATCTCCCCACATTCAACCATCAGAGCCTTCAAATACACTCTGGCTGCAAATATGAGGAAACAGAGAGAGAGAATATATCGTGCATGTAATCAGTGAGGCACATAATGGCAAAGCTGTTGTGGAAAAGCGTTGTACTGACACCAGATCCTTCTGTGGAATTCATGAGTTAGCAAATACATCAATATTTGTAGCAAATGGAAGAAAACATTACACTGTTGTTCAAAAATTTGAACAACTGCTATAAGAATCATAATCTCTCATGTAAAACATGGCTGCCACGCCCCTGGTTCTAAATGCACTGAAATCATACAACTTCAGAGAAAAAAGAAAAGTTCATTTTCTGAACAAATCAACTCCTTTTACTGTAACTTAATATAACTTTCAAGTTAGTGAATGGAGTCAGGGGATATGGGGGTAAATATCCAAATGAGGGCATGTATGGACCCACACCAAAAATAAAATACTGAAGGTGTATTACAAGTTTGTGTATAGTCTTATGTAATATTTTCAGTAGTAAAATGTTTCACATTCTTTCGTAGTGGCTTGTGGAATTGTGCCTGTTGGTGTCAATGTTTGCTATATGCTTTCCAAGTGGTATATATTTTTTCTTTATATGAGTTATTGTGAGTTGAAGTAAGTTGATATTTGAAGCATTAAGTATTTACCAACTCTTGTAGAAATTAATAAATGCTAAATTTTAAAACAGTGTATCAATATTATTAAATAAGATATTTAAAAAAAATTCTGTTACATCTATGTAACATTGTTTTTGATTTGACAGTCTTACTGTTACAATTCTTATTCCACTTGATAGCTGACTTTGAGATTCTTGTGGTCATATCGCAGACTATTTATTTGAGTTATATTAGTGTAAAATTGATTTCAGTTTTTAGCTTGTTATATATGGTATGTAGTAGATTCTCTGTTACATGCTTGAAATTAGTGTTTTACATAGTCAGTAGAACATTAGATACCCTTCAAGACAAGCCAGCCCTTCTTCAGATGGGCAAACTGCTTGCAATGCTAATCCCGGCCCTCATCTCCTTTCATAGATGGCAGCAGCTAATTCATTTTAGCGGAATGATATAAGGTCAAGCACAATTTGTCATATCAGTCTTCCTCACTACCAATCCACTTTAAGCAATATTTAATTAGTTTAAAAGGCAACAGGGGAGAAAAGCAGAGAAATGAGTTTAATGAATGTAACAGGTGAAGAGAAATTACAAACAAAGCTGAAAGGCTAGCCATAGCATGAAAACAAAAGAGTTGTGTACTTGGCTTTAGCAGAGGCATGATGGAAAACGTTAAATGGTAATGTGTGAAATTCAAGAGCAAATTGAGATTTTTTTTTTAATCATCAGATAGTACTGTTACGGGTATGTTTTAAAAGTTTAAGAACTGGTTAAGGAGCAGGAAAACAAATGGTTGAGATGGATGTTCAAGGAAGGGGAATAGATGAAAGCAAACAGAGTTAAGAGGTATGTAAAGCACTGGCATAACTGAAGGGGAGAATTGGTGGTGGAAGAGAAATTTCAAGTGGTATTGAGATAAAAGGGAAATGGGTGGCAGGGTTCTACTGGGGGGGGGACTACTAGGAGAAAGAAGTAACAGTAGACCCAGCATGGCAGCAAATGGCTACGTGGCAGCATTTGTGCTTTTGTATATGGACCGTGAAACATCTTATTTCAAATGTGATATCTCGAGTCCTGAAACTTGTATATACATTTATTTGCTGTGAATGCTGAGTTTTGCAAGCACTATAAATTGTAAATTCTGTGATAACAGCTATTTACCGAAGACTGGGAAAGTGAAGACAAGCTGTAATTTTCAGAAAAGGCCCTTCGCTCTCTCTATTGCATTTGGCCAAGTAGATCATCATATTCTCTTGGAACATCAGAAGGTTTACTTTGCGGTCTCTGGCACACTTCTTGAGTGGTTTGTCTTCAGCATATGAGAGTATCCTCAGAAAATAGTCCCAGAGATTAATTCCTACTTGGCTTACCCAGTGTGGGGTTCTCCTTTATTAAGTGGCATATGTTGACAGTGGTTTAACCAGAAGGAAATCTTACAGTATCACTGCTGTGTAGATAACACCCACTCTTACCTTTTCTTCCATCTGAAGCAATGTGACAAACACTGATCCTTTTGAAGACTGTACTGACAATGTTTTAACTTCAGTGAGCAATAACCAACTTAAGCACATCTCATTCAATGCTTGTCCTAACCTTTTATGTCAATTTAAGGTCCTCCTCTCTTCTAGCCACTCTCCCTTACTTCATGGAGATCACCTTCATTCATGGGGTTTGGCTATAGTGGCCTGAATGTGTCCACAAAGACTTAAAAAGAAAAAGTAAAAAGTCATGGACATTCAGATGCCATATAACTGAAATACTTGATGTCCTTAAGGGGTCATTTAGATATATCCCATAGGACTCTCTTACTGGACGTTTACGATATCCCACAGTGAAAACTCTAGCTTAGTTAATTTTTTTTTTCTTGTAGATTTTACTAATTTTTCTGCATGGTGATGCAAACTTAGGACAAGTATATTTACGGATCAGAAGCTCTGGGTAGAGTCCCATATTGTGGGATGCCGGAAGCATGCTGGGTTCTGTTTTTTTTGTCCAGTAGTTAAGTGGGGCACTATGATCAGTACGTTTGCCACTGGGCAATATGTGGATGAGACAACAAAGTGGATCCATTCAGATAACTCATTCAAGTCTGTAGCACCATTTTGTACACTTCCAGTTTATACCATAGCTCCTTATGTCATCCAGACCTTTCTTGGGTCTAACTTAGTATCTTATAATAGGCAGAATTAGCAAGAGCAATGATTTATTTATTAAATGAGACTAAGCTTGTTAATCTAGGTTGCCCAGCAGCAGAAAAGCCTGGTCATATCCTTTTTAAGTTGTTTTTCAAAAAATGCTTCTTTGTTGTCTCATATGTTTACTGCCCAATGGCAAGCTTAGAGATCACACTGTCCGGTATTCTCTGCACAGAATCTCTGGCAAGTATAGAACTGCATTTAAAAAGTTTGTGATTGTATTTAAAATCCAGCATGACCAAGGTCATGCTTTTATAAGGGAGCTTCTTGGACAATACTTTTATTTCTGGACTTTTCACTCAACTGTCAGTGGGGTTGCAGTCATACCTCTCAGCTTTACAGATTTTTGCAGAATGTCCAGATTTTTGCCTCATATTTTTGGTCCATTTTTTCATGAAACTGTGGATGTTCTTCATCTCACATTGCTGCAGTCCTAACAATTGGGTAGTCCGCTGTCCTCGGTCGGCCCGAATATCAAAGTATAAGGCTGACGTCGGTCAGGGCGCATTTGACTGACGTCAGTACGTCAGGGTACAAATGCGCATGACCGGCGTCATATCCTCAGTCTTTTTTGCCGCATGGTCCGATGCAGAAGCAGTATTGCAAGTGCCGGTTGGAGTTCTGAGATTTTTCAATTTAGAAGTTTCAGACCGGATTCAAAGTTGGCTAAGTACCCCGTTGGGGAATATTTTAGTTTTTTCTTGCCTCAGTCATTTACCGGATGTCAGAAAAAGTTAATAATTGCATTTCTTGTGGGAAACAGATACCGCATAAAGATTATCATACTTTGTGTATTCCTTGCTTAGGGCCTGAGCACGACGTTGTTGGCTGTTGCTCTTGTGCTAGATTTAATAACCGCACTATAAAGAGGTGGTTGGATTGTGCGAGGTTAGTCTTTGGGAAGCGGTGTAACTATAAAATGCCGTCGGATGCTCCGACGCCCGCTTCTTCCAAGAAGCGCAAGGACAAGGCAGTTAAGCCTAGGCTTGAAGAACCGTCAGTCCCTGACGCCGGTTCTTTAGAGGTGTCGGTGGAGCCGGTGGCTCCACCGGAGGTTTCTTTGTGTTCACAGGGGGAGACCTTGTTATTACAAGATGTGGCCTCTCAAGAGACTAGTCAGGCAGAGGGGGCTTCTCATATTACTATACTCCCCTCCCTTCCTAAAGTGGCTAGGCCCCCTCCTTCTGTTTCCAAGGCTTCCCCCAGGGCCAGGCCAGGTTTAGCTTCAGTTAGTGTTACCCCTAGCTCTTCAGGTACTGTGCCCAAGAAGCATATGCTTAAAATGGCAGAAGATTTTATTACTTTGATTAGGGTTCTATGCCCCCTCCTCATAAGCGGCCTAGGGTGGAGCCTGAGCTGGGGGGTTTTGAGCAGGCTTCAGATGTTTCAGAGTCTTCGGCTGAAGACTTGCAGGAGTACTCTCCTTATTCTGATTCTGATGTGGATGATTCTACTCCTTCTGCTACTCCCCCTGAGGATTTTTCTTTTTCAGAAACTCTTCATTCCATGAGGGAGCATTTTAAGTGGGAAGGTCAGGACTTCTCTGATTCCAGAAAAAGGCTTAGGGAATTTCTGTTGTTACCCCAGCATAGGCCTTTGGCTATACCTCCTGTTTTGACTGTAGTGGAAGATGTTTTTATGGAAGCTTCTCTTAATCCTGATTCTTTGCCTCCTGCCCCTGTTAAGCCGGATAGGTATTATAGGGTGCCTGAAGCTCATAAGTATCTTTTTAAGAGTCCTAGGGCAGACCCGGAAACTGTTAGCCATGGGCCTAAAGGTGTTAAGGCTTCTGTTGTTAAGAATCCGGTTCCTGCAGACAAGGAGGCTAGGGCCTTGGATAGATGGGGCAAGAAAGTCTATACTACTTCCACTCTTGCTATGAGGGCTCTGAATTGCCAGTTTCACATGTTGAAATACCAAAATTATCTCCTTTCACAATTGAAATCTAAGGTTGATGCTCTGGCAGTAGGTATTGATTGTAAGGAGTTGCAAGATTTAGTGCACGTTTCTGAACAGGTGGGTAAGCATTCTTTGCAATGTGGTTTTGATGCTGTACAGGCCTCGTCTAGGGTGGCTGCTACTGGGTCAGTTCTTCGCCGGCACGCCTGGCTGAGGGATCAGAATTTGTCTGAACATGTTAAAACAAGGATTTTAGATGCTCCTTTACAATCTGACGTATTGTTTGGTCCTCCTGTTGAGACAGTTTTAAAGAAAATGGAGGACAAAGCTAAGTCTATGCAGACTGTTAAAGATTTTTTGCAAGTCCAGCCTCCAAAGTTTAGTAGAAATTGGCCTACTAAGGGGTGGACTTATCCTTCTTATGATTCCCAGTCTAGGGGTAGATCTAGACGTGGTAAGGGCAGAGCTCAGGGCTCTTTCAGGCCTAGAACAGGGAGTTCTCCTGCACAGGCTTCGGGTGAGGGCAGGGGTCAGTCCTTTCGTAAGCAGACCCAATGACCTACCTTTTCAGCTGCCAGAGCCTGCTCGTCTGGCAGCACCTTTGGGGGGACGGTTGGCACTTTTCAAAGAAAATTGGTGTTTACTTACCCAAGACAGATGGGTATTGGATATCATACACCACGGCTACAGGTTTTATTTCCATACCTTGCCTCCTTTCACAGGCATGCCAGACGTTCCTCCTCAACAAAGAATAGAGGCTCACAAGCAGGTTTCTCTGTTGCTCTGACTAGGGGCCATACAGCCGGTCCCTCTGCCAGAAGTGGGCCTAGGATTTTATTCTCGACTGTTCCTAGTACCAAAGAAGGGGAACACATGGAGACCAATTTTGGATTTATCTATCCTCAACACTTATCTGGACATTCCCAAGTTCAAAATGTTGACGTTGCAGCAGCTTTTACCTCTGCTGGGCAAAGATCATTGGATGGTAACTTTGGATCTCAAGGAGGCTTACCTTCATGTTCCTATCAGACTAGGTTGCAGAAAGTATCTGCGTTTTCGAGCTGGGACTTCTCACTATCAGTTCTCTGCATTGCCCTTTGGCTTATCTACTGCGCCCAGAGTGTTCACGAAAATTCTGGCTCCAGCGATAGCTTTCTTCAGACTAAAGGGAATACAGATCTATCCTTATTTGGACGACTGCCTCATTCTGGCTCAAGGAAGAGAAGAGCTCCTTCATCATTTGGAATTTGTGATAGCAGTGCTAAGATGCCTAGGGTATTCTGTGAACGAAATAAAGTCCAGTCTAGTACCCTCTCAAGACATGTGCTTTCTGGGTGTGAGACTGAATACAGCATCCCAGATGGCCTTTTTAACCCCGGACAAACAAAAGAGTCTATCCCTTTACTTCCATCAACTATCTCATCAGTCCGGGCTGACTGCAAGGACAGTCCTTCAAGCCTTAGGGTTCATGGCATCTTGTATTCTGGTGCTTCCCAATGCCAAACTGCATATGAGGAAGCTACAATGGTATCTCAAAATGTATGGACACAGCACTGCCAGGATCTGGACACTGTCATTCAAATAATACCTTGCATTCAAAAGGAATTTTTGTGGTGGGCTCAGGAATGTCACCTAAACAAGGGACTCTCTGTGACCCGGCCAGAGGCGAGTCAGATTTTAACGACAGATGCCTCGGACAAAGCTTGGGGAGCTCATCTCAATGGAAAGTGGATACAAAACAAGTGGCCTGTCAGACTACAACATCTACATATCAACATGAAGGAGATGTTAGCAGTCCAGTTTGCATTAATTGCTTTCAAGGAATTACTTCTTCCAGGGCAGGTGTTGATTCTAACAGACAACACAACTGTCATGTGGTACATCAACAAGCAAGGGGGAACGCATTCTTATCCTCTATGCAGGCAAGCAATGATTTTGTGGGAGACTGCTCTCAGTTTACAGCTCAATCTTCAGGCAAGGTTTCTGCCAGGAGCACAGAACTCCTTAGCAGATGTGTTGAGCAGACGGATTATGGATCCCCACGAGTGGAAATTGGATCCTCATGTATTTCAGCAATTGACAGTGTCATGGGGAACTCCAGACATAGATCTGTTCGCTTCCCCACTAAACCATCAGCTGCCAAAGTTTTGCACAAAAAGGTTTCATCCCACAGCTTGGAGAGTGGATGCTCTTTCCTTCAATTGGAGCAATCTTCATGTGTATGCCTTTCCACCTCTGCCTCTCCTCCTAAAGGTACTTCTGAAAGTCAGACAGGACATGCCAAGGATGATCTTAATAGCTCCGGATTGGCCTCGACAACACTGGTACCCATTACTGAGAAGTCTGGTATGGAAGCCTCCATGGCCTTTGCCTTCGATTCCACACCTGTTGTCGCAGGAGGACAGCCATTTGCTACATGTCAAGCTTCACTCTCTGCACCTCACAGCCTGGCATATTCTGTTTTGACCCATAGTGGGCCTCCACTTCCTCAGCAAGTTTTGAATGTTATCTTGGAAGCTAGGAGGCCTAGTACAAGGACAGTGTACGCAGACAAATGGAAGAGATTTTTGTTTTGGAGTGCAGCAAAAGATTTTGATGTTTCTGAGCCTAATTTGTGTGTGGCTCTTCAATATCTTACTGAGTTACTAGACAAAGGTTCGTCTTTCTCTTCTATTAAGGTTCATGCTGCAGCAATTTCAGCTCACTATGATTGCAACCCACCATTGTTTTCTCATCCTTTGTTCAAGCAATTTCTTAGAGGGGCTAAGAATATGAGACCCCCACGAAGAGCTCCTACTCCTGCTTGGGATCTCAATTTTGTGTTGGAGAAACTCACTCTACAACCTTTTGAGCCTGCTGCTACTGCTGAGTTGAAGTATTTATCATGGAAGACTGCTTTTTTGTTGGCCATTACCTCTGCAAGACGGGTTTCTGAATTACAGGCCCTTATGGCAGTTGAGCCTTTCTTGATTTTCCATAAGGATAGGGTATCATTACGTACTAATCCTTCCTTTATGCCTAAGGTGGTTTCTAGTGTGGCTTTGAACCAAACTATTCATTTGCCTACGTTTTATGCAAATCCCCAAAATAAAGGGGAAAAGATTTTGCACACTTTAGATGTCCACAGGCAGTTGCGTTATTATTTGGACAGAACTAAAGGTTTCAGGCAGTCTCAGCAGTTGTTTGTTTCTTTTGCTTTGAGTTCTCAGGGCAAGCCTGTATCAAAACAAACTATTTCTAAGTGGATTGGGTTTTGCATTGCTTTCTGTTATTCCCATCATGGCAAGGAGATTCCAGCTGGGATTAGGCCTCATTCCACTAGGGCTACTGCCACTTCAACAGCTTTTGAGGGAGTGGCAACCAAGGATATTTTGGAGGCAGCTACTTGGAGTTCTGTACATACTTTCTCTAAGCATTATCACCTGCCACTTTACTCTAAGTCTAGGGCTGGTTTTGCCACTGCTGTTTTGCAGGGCATTTTGGCAGCTCCTGCTTCCTTGTAGTTAGCCATCCTCCCTTATCTCTGCTTTGGGATTCTACCCAATTGTTAGGACTGCAGCAATGTGAGATGAAGAACATAGTACAGTTTTGTACCTACCATAAATGTAGATGTTCGAGGATCCACATTGCTGCAGTCCAATTTACCCTCCCTCCTTCCTCTCTGTTGTTAGAGGTGGTTGTGTGGGTTGGGTTGTACATTTTGTGTATATTGTATATATTGTACTATAGTTAGTGCAAGGGTGGTTGGTTGGTTGTTTGCTGTCTTTTGGTTTTGACCTTTCTTTTTAGGGTCTTCTGACATCTGGGGCAAGAAAAGACTGAGGATATGACGCCGGTCATGCGCATTTGTACCCTGACGTACTGACGTCAGTCAAATGCGCCCTGACCGACGTCAGCCTTATACTTTGATATTCGGGCCGACCGAGGACAGCGGACTACCCAATTGTTAGGACTGCAGCAATGTGGATCCTCGAACATCTACATTTATGGTAGGTACAAAACTGTACTTTTTCTGGGAAATTGTTGAGAAATCAGTAAAGATTGAAATCACTAAATAATGACAGATTTTTGGAGTTTTAGACTTCATACCCTTCAGAAAATTCATGCTAATGTAAAACCTGTTATTCTGTCAATGTTCTAAGTTTGTAAGAACAGTATTCAAAAATTGTCCCTAATATTGGACCTCACCTCCATTATTTATGGCTTTGGCCAGATTTCATGTTCTAAGAGTTTGAGAGGTATGGTTGTTGCTGATCCAAAGGTACATGCTTCAGTTACATGGGTTTAGATCTTTTCCCCTGTCCCCACCAGCCATACCCGAAAGCATACCTGACACCAGTTCTCTACCTAGTATATATACAGATAAAGTCATATCTGCACTCTCCAAGGCCTCATTGGGACCAGATAACATCCCAGGTTGCTTACTAAGCTATCTAAAATATGACCTAGCTGACCCACTTGCCATTCTCTCTAACCAGAACTGGCTTTTTAACAGCAAAATGGAGAACAGCAACAGTAATCCCGTTGCACATAGGAGGACCATCAACCAATCCTGGGAGCTATAGACCCATAAGTCTAAACAGCCTCATCTGCAAGACCATGGAAAGGATCATCATGGACCTTATTAACAAGGACATAGGTGATCTTCAAACTCTAGACCCAACCCAGTTTGGCATCGATAAGGGTATTTCATGCTTATTGAACTTGGTAGACTTCTTTAAGAAAGTCACCAAAGCCCTGGCTGAAGGTAAGACAGTGCATACCACCTATCTGGGACTAGCCAAAGCCTTTGACATAATCCCCCACTCAGGTATCATTGAAAAACTCTCCTAGCAAGTTGTAAACCTTTACATCACTAGATGTGTAGCTAACTCACCCACCAACAGAACACATACTGTCGAAGTTGGTGACTTCACCTCTACCAGTAGATCAGTCACCAGTGGTGTATCGCAAGGATCTGTACCAGGACTTTTACTATTTAGAATCTATTTCTCGGACATCCAGGTTAAAGTAGCTTTGCTGAAGACTGTAAACTAGGTGCAATCATTGAGTCCCCCAATTATGTTAACATATTACAGGGGGGGTAAACACAAATAAATGACTGGTGCCTAAGTCACAGTCTAAAACTAAATGCAAAAAAGTGCATTATTAGCCCATTTGGCAAAGGAGAGTTCCCCAGTAATTACACATTGACAGCACCCCTCTAAGTTCAAATCCAGTGGTGTGAGATCTGGGAACACAGGTAGACAGCAATCTGAATTTTGACCATCAGATTTCCACGGTGGTAAGGAAAGCTTTCTACATTGCACATCTCATAAGTAAAGGCATCACATCCAGGTCTAAGGATATTATAATCCCACTTTACTCGACCCTAATCAGACCATTAATAAAGTACAATGTTCCCTTCTGCATGTATCTCACCAGACAGCTGCAGCAACTGGAGAGACCACAGAGCTTTCTCACTAAGAAGATGCATGGCCTCCAAACCATGTCCTACATGCATAGACTGAAAGCCCTATCACTCTACTCTGTATCATATAGACTACTAACAGGTGACTTGTGCTTGGCTTACAGGGCAGTCTCTGACCCTGAACTCATGGAAATGCTGCGCATCCGTAAATCAAATGGCACTAGAGTCACTCACTTTAGGGATCTCAACCTTGCCAATCACATTAACAGAACATGCTGGAGAGACAGGTGTGTCTTCCCAGAGATTGCCGCTGCTCTGGAATAAACTTCCAATTAATGTGAAGCAGAGCTCCTCAATAACCCTATTTCAGTGCAACCTGTACAAATGGATGGGTGACTGCAAATTCACCCTGGGGGTGGCGCCCATGTCCCTAATGGGCAGGAGTTGTTGGTGCTCATCTGTAAAGTACGTCCTCCTAACCAAGGACAATTGGACAACCTGGGATTAACATAGCTATACTGATAAAGGCTCTAGGGCACTAGCCAAGTAACCTATGAACCTTAGCAGGCCCTGGGACCCTGGCATTCACTGCATTAGCAGTGTGACTGCACTAATTTTAGGAGGTGCAGTATGATGTAGCTTTCTCACCATACCTTTTGTAACCTGTTAAGAGATTTGATTTTATTGGATTCAGTCCTATAAATGTTTCACCTGTCAACAATCATTGAATACTTTTGGTATTTTTGTGTTTTTATGTACTTAGTTTTTTAATGTGCATACTTTCACATGCACAGTGCTGATTCCTGTATGATATTGATTATTTCACTGCCTAATGTAGTGGTGGGAGAGGAAGAGAGAGAAAACTGCAGGCCTCAGCATCATTGGATGGAGTTCTCAATGTCATTGTAAGTTCTGGCAAGCAGATTCCATTAAAGAGCCATCAGTAAACATAAATAAAATAAACTTTTCTTGCTCTTTCTCTAGTATGCTATGATCTTAGAATGCTGCTAAATATGTCCCTGCAATCCTTCATGCATCACTTCCATGTATGAAGCACTCAAACAAGGGCAGACACATGCCTGACTCTGAATGATCATGCTTGGACAAAAAACAGGGCAGTCCAGGACTGAGCATGACAGAGAAAGAATGAAGGATGCTTTAGTTGAAAATTTTAAACTAAGGGGATGGAATAGATATGGATTTCCCTTCTAACTACTACTTGTATGAATCCTTGTGATTAAGGTGGGTAAAATACTACAATGGTGAGGACGAGGAATAAAGGGTCTAATCTTCATATATTTGAAATGACTGCACACTTCTGACAGCTGGACCAGAGGAATTTTAGAAGTGTGACAGATCTTTACAGTTTCATAATAAAAAGCTAATGAAGGTTGGACCTGGAAGTGAGAAAGGTTGTTTTAGACTCCCATGAATGACAGATTATTCAGAGTATTTAACAATAAAATTAAGAAATGAGTGAAGGAGACTAGAACAGCATTATAAACTGGCCTTAGATGAGCTGTGATGACTTTCTTAATAGAAAAAAATCCATTTGAAATTTGCCAAGTAGGCTGTAGTAGTAAAGCAATAAATACTGCAAAAATAATTTGTGCCACAAGGTGCATTCCTTTACACTGAAAGAATAAGTTAATTGTAAAACTGCTAAAGCAAAAATGCCATATGTGCAGGATGGAAGAGACCAAAAATGGGAGATGACAGAGGCGATTGGAGAGTGTTGGTCTGTCACAGATGTGCAAACACGTATAGAATGTGAGAGCTTGAAGAGAGGTGAGGTTAAAGTGATATGCTTAAGTTAAGGATGGATGGAAGATTGAGGGAGAAGATGGAAGGTGGTAGAGGAGGAGATGGAAAGAAAAAGGTA
Organism: Protopterus annectens; assembly: GCF_019279795.1. Lineage (NCBI taxonomy): Eukaryota > Metazoa > Chordata > Ceratodontiformes > Protopteridae > Protopterus > Protopterus annectens. The sequence goes on along the minus strand of NC_056750.1, from coordinate 445,595,416 downwards.
AGTCTGAGAGTCCCTGTGATGGATAAAGAAGAGTGGTGGTAGAAAGGGCTAAAAGGCTAAAACAAAATTTAAGGAGGAGAGGAATTCAATATGTGAAACAGCTTCTGCTGGAACGAGAGAGAAGATAACCTCATCAGCAACTGGAGGAGAAATGTAATCTGGAGAAGAATTATTTTGACAAGATCTGCACCATAGTAGTATTATATAATTGAGGATGCAATAGCTGGGGAAAAGCTTTTGAAAATAAATATTTTACTCTATCCTGTAGTATTTTCAATTCTGTTTCCTGCCTGTGCACAAATGTAAGCTATCTTATACAAGTAACCTGTTTGTATTCTTTTCCCCAATGAAAAGTGTAAGAAATCCCTTGTACACTACTGACAACTTCTTCCAGTAAAACTTGGTATGATATTTAAAATATCCACTAACTGCCATAACAAATTTTATTTGCATACCCTTGGTACTCGTATTTACAAGCTCCCTTATTCTGAAAATATTGGGCAATCACTCACAGGAACCTTAAATGCTTTGTCATAAACACATTTGATATACTTAAAAGCACTTAATTGTACTCATCTCCCAAAATGAGCAGAGCAGTCCATGATACCCTGGTATGAGTTTGTTCCTGTAGCACGAACCTATCATTCCAGTGAGTCTTGTTTATTTGTTGGTGTAGATTTCAGACTGTAGTACAGATGTTTGCAGAGCCATTGGATCGTGAAGAAATAACAGCTCAGACAGCACTGTTTCTTTCACTGCTAAACAAGTGAGGCATAGAGCAAGCAGCTGGTAGACCACTGAATGGCGAGAGCTGTGCTAATCCATTGGAATAGTTGAAGCATTTAAAGCCTTCAGTTTTCTTAGTTAAAAATCACTCTGATCTTTCCATTTAAGCAATATGCTTGCATTTGTACATAACACTGTATTCATTGATAGGTCTGTTGCGGGAAGAAATCAGTGCCAAGATTAGTTCTTTGGGTCTTGGAAGATTTTCCCCTGGAAATTAACTGGGACAGATAGGTTTTCTGACTCTGACAGAAATATGATAAATGAATGATGAGAGAGTTTTCCACATATGTACGCAGGCCTGTTATGACCAGTTCTGGTTGAAGATGAGTGCTACATATAACATAGGAGGTAGAAGCACCTTTATTGTTGAATGATACTATGAAGCACTTTTTTGAATTTAGCTGGATAGCATTTCCAGCCTTTGTTGGAGCAGTTTAGTATAGGGTAAATGAGTGGACGACAGTGCCAAACTTTGTTATTGGCGCACTTGTTCAAACATTGTGAAATATTGGCTTGGTTGTCTGTGAAGTAAATGCAAAACATGAAAGGGCCCAGTATTAATCCATCTGGAATAGCATTAGTTACAATTTTGTATTCAAAGAGAGTACCAGCGACTTTCACAATTTGGGATCTGTTGAATATGCAATTTGCAATCTACTGGGCAACATAAGGTTTACAATTAGCATGTCTATTTTTTTTAATAATACCAGCATGGGAGATGATGTCAAAAGCACTGGCCACATTAGGATAGGCAGTGTGCATTGAGTGACCACTGACCACAGTTCCTGTAAACTTTTCAAAGTTTATTTGTTTCAGGAGACAGAATGTGGCCATTATAAAAAAATAAATAAATAAAAAATGAGCAGACTGAGATCAGTTAACTCATTCACTCCAATGGAGCTCAGGAAGTTTGCACTGTAACTTCCAATGGGCGGAGCCTAAGCCTTTTGACAGAATCAAATTATGTCCTCTCATTTCAAACAAATGTTCATATCTCTGGAACCAAAGGGGTTATGAAAAAAGTATAAATGGCAAACTCTTCAGCACAAACTATTTTTATATGGTATGTTCTAGGTCTTAAATAGACTTTTATGTCACAGTAAACAGTGCAACTATTACATTTGTAATATTTTGTAAACAACTTAAAATATCTCAGCAACCATTCAAATTATGCACATACTGTCAGCAGCATTTTATTTATCTAGCTGACAGCTTTCATATGAGGCTAAGGAGTTTCATCTGTGTTACTGGGTTGTTGAGATATTTAGAAAAATGTTCAAATTACATCTATATAAATTAACATCATAAAAACAACAGTTAATATCTATTCACCTGCACTAGACAGGGGTCAAATATTAATGCAGTTGAGTCTGTCATTATGTAAGGTTTAAGATGGAAACTTTCAAAGCTTGCACATAGCATGGTTTTGGAATTATTGATGCAAATATTAACAAGCTATATTTAACGCTTAGAGGCATCAGTAGGAGTTAACTGCAGATGCATCTGGAGGCATCACACAGATGTAATAAGTTAAATTATCTGTCTGCGTAAGTGAATTTTGCTGTGATAAGTTCTGTGGTTTTGCAGATAACACTGATGAGGCAGCTGGGCCTATAATGACTTGGGTCTGTAGAGGGGCCAACCATGTGTAGAGGAGTCACAGTGGATGTTTTCCAGGGTCTATGTTACATTATCGAATGATGAAAAGAGCAAACGCTTTTTCATCGAACTTGAAAGGTTGACACCACTAAACAGCGAAGACACAGAACAGCAATTTTTTTTTCAGGGAAAAAAATTGCTGCTCCGCAAAAAAAAAAAATTCAAACACAAAAAGTGGGAGTCTTTGCTCCCCACACTGCCCCTACTTAACTATTACAACTCTGAGATCACACACCATAGTGGAGGAAATGGCAAAGTCCCAAAGACGGCACACTAATTTTTTTCCCTGGGGAAAAAATCAGTGTTCTGTGTCTTCGCTGTTTAGTGCTGTTGACTTTTACAATTCGATGAAAGATTGTTTGCTCTTTTCATCATTAGATAACTTAACATAGACCCATTTTCCAAGTATCAGTTCCAAACATTCTGGGGATAGGCTGAGGTTTAGCAGTTTAAGTAAAGGCTTGGATACTGCATACTCAGCACTGATAGGAGCCCAGCCTGTTATGGTCTCATTCCACAGAAGTATCACTTTTAACCATTGGCGTAGGCCACAGTGGTGCAGTGGTTAGCATTGTCACCTCACAGCAAGAGGTTCTCCAGTTCGATTCTTGGCTGGATCGCCTTCTGTGTGGAGTCTGCATGTCCTCCCTGAGGTCGAGGGATGTTAGACATGCAGGTAGGTGCGTGTGTGAATGGGCGTGCCTTCTTTGAAGGCTGGGCATCGGGCTGGCAACTCGGCACCGTATAAATCCACTGACAATCATTAGCGGACCATGGCGACCCCTAACCGGGAAAAGATTAAAGTCTTTATCACTTTTAACCATTAGCAAGGATTATATGACTTGTTCCAGTGTCATTTCAGGAGAAATTAATTTTCAAGGACAGTGGGAGCAACCATGCAAGTAGGTGTGGAAAGTTTAACACTAAATCAATCTGCTAACATATTGGTTATATCCTTGGGATCAGAGTGAGTGATATTATGAATGAGCTCAGGGCATTGTTGGTCATTATTCCTTAATTTCCTGATATAACTAAAAAATGATATGTCATTTTCTTTGGGGTCTGCAGTGCCCATCAGTTCATACTTAGATTTACACATAAAGCCGCAGTGGTGCAGCGGTAAAGTTGTCGCCTCAAAACAAGAGGTTCTCCCGTTCGATTCTTGGCTGGAGTGCCTTCTGTGTGGAGTCTGCATGTCCTCCCCACGGTCGAGTGGCATTCGAAAGACATGCGATAATGGGCGTGCCTTCATTGAACGTTGGGCATCGGGCTGGGACCTCAGCATCGTAAAAATCAACTGCCAATCATTAGCAGACTAGAGTTCCGCTGTGGCGACCCCTAACCGTGAAAAGCCGAAAGAAGAAGTGTGTTCTTGATATAGGGGTTTGGGAAATTCTTACAGATACTATTACACATTTAAGCCACCTTCCTATCTTTTCCTTAGTGTTGTAAAGTAGTCTAATGTGGTTTCCAGTGGGTATCCTTTATAGCTGGTATACCTCACCCTTGTCCTTTTGACCCTCTGATTAAATGTATCACTTTTTTATAGCCTATGTCCTTATAAGAGCTATCTCAGAGTGACATAACAGCTGCAGTTGTACACTCTTACCAAGATAAGGTTGGCCAAGTGGTACCCTAGCAAGACACCACAAAGAAAGAATATATCCCTGTAAACAAACACCTCACTCAAGTGAAACCTAGGAAATTAGTGAATAAGGACTCGCCGTATAACACACTGCAAATTTATTGTCTTCATTTAAGCATATGTTCTCACTTCCTTGAAGTTCATTAAAGTGTCAAATTACTATTTCTTTGCTATAACCTTCTTAACTGTCAGGAACTGGAATAGCTAGAAATGCAGAATTGTTAAACTTATAAAAGATAGCCAAGGTCATTGAAGGTTACTATTTCTCTACATTTGGGCAGGTGTCTAAAGCAAGGTGTGGAGGCACAACAGACACCTCTTTTGCTGATATTACACTTCACTTCCTATCCCCTCCCCGTTTTAACTCTTACCTTTCCTATGTAAGTGCAGAATACATTAATCTATAGGTTCTTGCGTTCATAATTAAATACCAGGCTACCTGCCTTTGCAGGTCATTTAAAGCCTAGCATTTCCCTTTTGGTTATAGACTGGCCTTATGCATCCCATGGATGATAATTACATATTACCTCTAATGAGAATAACCGAGATGATGCCATAAATAATTTGTGGCATCCATGCATGGAATAAATTATTTAGGAGCTGTCTCTGTCGATTAGTTTTACACAGGGCAGTTTTGGAGTAAATTTTCTGTTTCCAATCCATAGACCTAAGTCACAGTTGAATATGGACACGGAGGAACTTTGTTTTATGAGGATGGGGAGCCTGTTCCACAGCATCAGTATCCCCTGTGAGATAAACATGTCCTCCAAACCATTCTGTTGATGTTGCAGAAGAGATGCATGATAACAATACATAACAGGGTGAAGAATGGAATACATGTTAACAGTAAGTAACAGGGTGATGTAATGGGTACATGACAATGTTAAGTAACAGGGCGATGGAGTGGGATATATGATAATAGCATCAGGGTGATGGAATGGGATACATGATAGTAACAGGGTGGTGGACTGGGTACATTATAACAGTAAGTAACAGGGTGATGGAGTGGGTACATGATAGTAGTAAGAAACAGGGTGCTAGAATGGGATACATAATAGTAAGTAACAGGGTGATGGAGTGGGACACATGACAACAGTAAGTATCAGGGTGATAGAATTCATACATGATAACAGTAAGTAACAGGGTGAAGGAATGGGATACGTGATAACAGTAAGTAACAGAGTGAAGGAATGGGATACGTGATAACAGTAAGTAACAGGGTGATGGAATGGGATACATAATAGTAAGTAACAGGGTGATGGAATGGATACGTGATAGCAGCAAGTGATGAATGATTCATAATAGCAGTAAGTAAATGGGTGAAGGACTATGGGATACATAACAGTAAGCAACAGGGTGAAGGAATGGGATGCATGATCAGTGATGGTGATGGAATGAGATACATGATAGTAATATGTAACAGGGTGATGGAATGGGATACATAACAGTAATATGTAACAGGGTGATGGAATGGGATACATAACAGTAATAAGTAACAGGGTGATGGAATTGGATACATGATAACAGTAAGTAACAGGGTGATGGAATGGGATACATAACAGTAATAAGTAACAGGGTGATGGAATGGGATACATGATAACAGTAAGTAACAGGGTGATGGACTGGGTACATGATAACAGTAAGTAACAGGGTGATGGACTGGGTACATGATAACAGTAAGTAACAGGGTGATGGACTGGGTACATGATAACAGTAAATACAGGGTGATGGAATGGGATACATGATAACAGTAAATAGCAGGGTGATGGAATGGGATACATGATAACTGTAAGTAACAGGGTGATGGAATGGGATACATGATAACAGTAAGTAACAGAGTGATGGAATGGGATACATGATAACAGTAAATAACAGGGTGATGGAATGGGATATGTGATAACAGTAATAAGTCACAGGGTGATGGAATAGGATATGTGATAGCAGTAAGTAACAGGGTTATGAAATGGGATACATGATAACAGTAATACGTCACAGGGTGATGGAATGGGATACATAACAGTAAGTAACAGGGTGATGGAATGGGATATGTGAAAGCAGTAAGTAACAGAGTGATGGAATGGAATACATGACAACAGTAAGTAACAGGGTTATGGTGGAATGGGATACATGATAACAGTAAGTAACAGGGTGATGGAATGGGATACATAACAGTAAGTAACAGGGTGATGGAATGGGATATGTGAAAGCAGTAAGTAACAGAGTGATGGAACTGGATACATGACAACAGTAACAGGGTTATGGAATGGAATACCAACTACTTTCCATAACACCTAGACCTGTCTTGTTGTCCTTTCACTCTGAACTTTCACACTAACACACCCTTAACAAAAGGCTCCTTTATTTCATACTAACATTCATCCTACTTATTTAATAATAAAACACTCCTCTTGTTTTTAAGACTGGGTTCTAACTTTAGTTGCCTCTAAAAATACTAAGGTTTGTTGCCTATTATAAACCATATTAAAGTCTACTGTATCTAGATGCAGATTTTAATTATTTTGCTAAAGTGCTATTTCATAGCCCTTTAAGTTCTGCCTTTACAATGAACACATACTGATGCCATTCAGAGGTGAAGCAATGGTGCTCTCATTGCTTTTGTAAGGGGTACAAATTAGTGGTAGAAGCCCATTTATCTGGTGGCTTGTATCTGGGTAACTATTGGAACAGTGAGACCTAGTAGTAGATGCCCTGAATTTTGGAAAATTAAGCTGCAATTGTAACATAACAACAAATTTCAAAACATCCTGTTACACTTTTAAAAGTATTTTCATATGTAATATGGGAGCTGCACCCCACACCCTGACTACTTGTATGTACTAACTCCAAGATTATTGTGGCTTGGTGCAGGGCAATATGCTAAATTATATCACAATCTCAGAATTAGCAAATATTTTGCCTATTTGCACATAAATTCTCAGGGTGGTATTCATGGTTGTTGCGCAAATGTGGTAAGGAATATCCAATATATTTACGATTCATAGAGGCCATTTACAGCAATGGACAATACCTGTAAGCAACCTAAGTATAATGAGATGTGAATGAGAAATTATGTAAGGGTCTGTATGCTAATGAAGTGTTCTTGTGATTCGTACTTGTTAAAAGCATTGCTACGCCTCTGATATTTACTTTGCAATCTATGAACTTACCTGCAGCAATCTCTTCAGTAGTTTAACCTTATATGCAAAAGCAGTAAAGAACATCATTTCCACAGCAATCCCTTCAGTAGTTTAACCATGTATGCGCAAGCAGTAAAAGCAATTTCTTTCGGCTTTTCCTGGTTAGGGGTCGCCACAGCAGATCACAGGTCCACAGATTGATTGGTAGTGAAGTTTTATGGTGTCGAGTTGCCAGCCTGGCACCCAACCTTCACAGAAGGCACACACGGATACACACACACACACCTACCTGCATGTCTAAAACTCAAAAGCAGTAAATAACATGATTTCCACAGCATTCCTTTCAGTAGTTTAACCATGTATGCACAAGCACTCAAATTACACCAAAATTAATAATTTCCCAACAATTCCTTCAGTAGTTTATCCATGTATGCACAAAGCACTTCATTGACACCAAAATGAATCATTTCCCCCAATGATCCCTTTAGTAGTTTGTCCATGTATAAACACACACTTCAGTATCATGAAAATGAATCATTTCCCTCAATGATCTCTTCAGTAGTTTGTATTTTAGTACTTACACATAAATTGACAATAAAAAAAGCTTTCTTGAAATGAAATCAATAATTGTACCTCCTTTTAAAAAAGTATGGTAGTAAATATTCATTTTTCCCTTCCAGACAGCAAATTAATTTACTGCACAACTCCTTACTTGTATAAATTTAGGGACCTTTACATGTTTTGTATGCAGATGAGGCTCTTTTGTGTTTGTCTCTAGCAATTGTAGTAATAAGTAATACCGCTTATCCTTGTAACACTTCTCCCCTAACGACTATGCCTTAAGCGCGCTACGCTTTTGCTGTAGGAAGGCATGTTTACCAAAATACCTCTGTATTTCCATAGATAGCAAGAATGACCTCCACTGACCTTATTTGCATTCGGAGATTATTACTATGACCTTTCAGAGGGCAGGACTACTAATACTGTCAGTGTTCTGAAGATCACCATTACGATCCTCAGACTTTCAAATGGCACCTCTTACAAACATTCAGATGCCATAATTCATGTTAACAAATTAGGGTTGAAGATTCTGGCTCACTTCTTATGGCTACAGTCACCTCCTTTGTAAAGAGTCGGAATAATGCCTGGTATTGCAAATACATTGGAAGCCAAGTTTCTCTTCCGTCCTAACTTTAATACTACATGCAGTTATGAAAATAGTAATTGCTTTTAAGCAAATCTTTGCAGAATGAATTTACAAACTGTATAAAACTATTTCACAGATAAGTGATTATGAGCAACTTGTTACAAAATGTATTTTCCAATACTGAAAGTATGTAGAAAAATATGTATGGAATCTTCTCCCTGTGAGGAAATTAATTTTGTAGAACAATATCAGGTGCTCCCCTGTGTACCCTCCTTTTGCCCAAGGTAAGCTGTTAGTGAAATGCTCCTTACTCTTGTACTTGTATCTTTAATGTGGGTCACTTGGTTGTATCATAGCAGGAGATGTAGTCAACTCTTTGGAACCGATTCCTGCTATATTAAGATCAGGGTAGTAATATGTCTGTAGACTTTATACAATTTCTGAACTAACTCAGCATAGTCAATGAAAGCTTACCCTATAAATATACAGGAAACATTTTGTTTTATATATTTATATAATTGCTAGCTTTGACAGCAGCTGCTTTTAGTTACTGTTTGCACCTGAAATTATGTATTTAGTATCCCAATGCCCATTCCATATTGCCATTGCTTATGTTTTTCATTATGCATTGATATGCTTTATAGGATTCCATTTGAACATGCAAACTGGTGAACTATATAACACACACAGTACAACAAAGCTTTTAGAGTACAGTAAGTGCTTTTTATCAAGAATATGTGTATATGTTTGTCAATTCATTCATTTTCTATATAATTTTTTTTCTGTTGAGGGTTGTAGTCATAGCTAGATGTTTAGGATAAACCAGACTTCCCAGTTCCCAGCAATAGTTGCCAGATTATCCCATGGGATCTCCAGGTATGCTTAGGAAAATTGAGAGGTGTAATCACTCCAAAATATCCTGAAACTTCCTCCTAGTAATTCTTGCCTGATGTAACCCACCACCCAAGGCGGCTTTTTAAAATATATCATGTCTGTCAGAACACAGGCTTTTCCTATTAATAGTCCACTATGTCCAAAATTCTTTTTACAGAGCTGAAGATTTCAGAACTACTACTGGCTTTATTAAAGCTGCTTTTCCAAAGAAGATCTACTGTAGGTAAAAAGGATGTGTTGACTTTTATTATCATCTGGTATAACTTTTGCACATACAGAGCCATTCTTGACCATATAGGTCAGACCTCCTTTTCTAAAATGGCAGAAAGTTCTGCTTTCTGCAGAAAATAATTGTATAATCATTATTTTAATGTATACTAGTACTAGTCTTGGTTGTTTATTTTTTGGTGGTATTGGGTGAAAAGAATGCTGAAGAATCCTGCTGCAACTTAAATATCCTGAGCCACTTCCTGTAGCCTGTACTGCAGGAATTATTCACTCACACCCGTGATGATTATGTTACCATTTTCTGCACACTCCTCCAAGTCTCTTGTAACATTCTTATAGTCATCTTCTGATTTTAAGTTTTGATGCACAGGATTCCAAAGAATGATGTGAATCTTCTAAGCTGGACTTTCTGGTTTCTGGTTCTGCAATTTTCAGTTATTTGTAATATTGGGAACATCAAACTGCACATATCTGTTGCACAGAACTTCCAGGGCTTTTCATATAGTTCATAAATTGTAAAGTTTGAAGATGAAAAGATGTCAAGTCCTGATCCTTTTTGTACCTAATTTCTGAAGTGGAATTGGTTTTAAAAAAAAATCTCCTCCTGTGGTTTCCAGGTCAAAAGAGAGGTTGCCTTTCCCTATAGTGCTCTCTATAATACCTTGTGTATTTAAACTGAGGAATAAACTTTTATCTAGTGTACTGGGCATTTTTTTTTTTTTTTGTGAAATAAATTTCTGGTGCAAGCAGGACTTTGTTCTACTAAATCCAAAGCACTAGCAGGCATATCTTGTGGCTCCTTCATTTTTAAAAAGGGTCTGAAATACTTTTCTTTTAGAAACAATGTTAACAGGCTACATTATCTTACATCAATTGTGCCTATTAGCAGAAATCAATGTCTACCTCATCTGACCATTATGTGAATTAATATTCTACCTTTCCTCCATCCCGACTTTTTCCTCGCCCCTTTTCTACCTCTTCCTTATCCTCTTGAATGCCTCTGTGAATTCCATCTCCTCCACCCATTCTGATAGTCCACTACATTGATATAAACCCTCTCCCATTGCTTCTACAAATCCAGCCAGTCCCTACAGTCTGATGTGGGTGCCTTTTCTCCTTCCTCTGTGCTTGTGGTTCAGGATAAACCTTTTGTAGTTTCCTGACGTGATGTTATGTCTTTGGTATATCCTTTTTCTTTGAACTTTCTGGTGAGTTTTCTGATCACTTCTTGCAACCTGATGTCTATCACTATGCTGCATCAAAATGGCACACAATACTCAAGGTGTGTAATAACAGGGGCTGTTAAATTAGAAGCATTACCACTTTGTTTCTACAGTCTATCCCTGTGGATCATCTCAGTATTCATTTGCCTGATGTCAGTGCCTTCTTTTTATGGCACTGGTAGCCGGTCTAGGTGTGTGATCAATACCTCCAGTCCTTTTTTTGCTCTTTTCCCATAGTTCCATGCCCCTTCAAATGATACTTCACACTACAGTTGCTGTGACAAAGGTGCAGTACATTGCATTTGTCTGCACTGAACATCACTCGGTCAGCTTTGCCCCAAACCCATTTTAGGCTTTTTTCAGTCCTCCATTGTTCTGCCTAAATTTTTGGCATCATTGAAGAGGCTGATCCCAGTCTTCTTTTCTCAGATATGTCTAAAATGAACACACCAAAAAGTATTGTATCCAGGACTGACCCTTGTAGTGCCCTACTAAGCACTTATCCTATTCCAGATGCCCCTCTCAAAACAGCTCTGTGTGCTCTGTCATACAACCATGAATTATTGCAATTCCTTAGTCCTGATCCTTTCTCAAAATCCTCGGTTTTCCTAGCAAATGTCTGTGTGGGACCAAGTAAATGTCCATAATGAAGTCCAGGAAAGCCTCACTTACTGGTTACTTCCTTTCAGATTCTATTGCTTTGTCACAAAACTTGATCAGGATTGAAAAACAGTGTGTTGCCCCTTAAGAAATCAACAATGGCAGCGTGTTGTCCCCTAGGAAAGCAAGCCATCATTCCCTCATGTTTTTCACCATAACTTTCCATATCACGTCTGGTAGTCCACTAGGCATTTACGTATCTGAGGTTTTCCTTCCTTCCTTCCCTCCCTCCCTCAGCAGATTTATGGCTACCTACATTTTTGCAGTGGATTTAGTTCACATAAGTTTGTCCACGGATGCCTATTTATCTATAGGGGATGAAATATGCAGCAAAAGAAATTCATAGTTTGTCACAGAACAAGAACATTTCAGCACACAGTATATTATTTGTCTTAAAAATAATACCCCAAATAGAGACTATGTTGTCTTTGGTAATCCAATAGTATTCAACTGTTCATTCTAAGCTTGACCCAGCTCCAGCCAGGGGTCATATTTTAACAGATACTCAGCTTCCCCTACCACTGAGAGAGCCATCATTGTGATATTAACCATAGCCACTCCCATCAGCTACACTAACACCAAGGCCCACTACCCTAACTCATCAGTAGCCAAGATCAGTGACTTTTGTACTTTGATCACTGGCCAGTGAGACATGATGAACGGTAATTTGGCAACTAACATGGCTTTAGTGAACGAAACATTACTCATGCATACAGTACTTGATAGCTACCTACCTATACAGAAATGTAGATACGCAAGCATGTACAAGTTAGTCAGGTAGCTAGACAGACAGACAGATGGATAGCTAGGTGAGCTTCTGGACTGATCAGTTCTTCCCAAAATGATTATTCCAAGTGACTGGTTTCAGATATTCTATCTTGAAACTTTTTCATGGAAATTAAGGAAATCCAACACAGAACTTAAGGATACATATCACTGGAAGCGCATCACTTTCTTTCTGTTCTCATTTGTCAGACATTCTGCGATTTGTCACTGTCTTTGAAATCTCTTTGACTAAAGTTTACTGCTTGGATATGCTCCTTTTCTGTGAAGTTAATTTGATAGGTAGTTTTGAAATAAAACCGTAAACGAAATGCAGCTCAGAAATTACTCTCCTCAGTAAATAGAGCACTATTCTGTGCCTTCCTGCTGTTTTAGTAGCAAACCACACTTCTGCCCATCATATGAACGATTATATCCTTGTTCCGCATGTATACATTGTATATCTGAAGCAGGGAAAATAGAATCTTATTTACTTGACAGTTATATATGGAAGAAATTGTTTGCAACAGCAAGTTTTTAAAAGAATTGGAATGCTTTGGGTAATGCAGTAATCCATTTTTACATTTGAAAAACATATTAATACATACCTTTTCAAGATGTTATTGCATACCTGCAACTTTCAACAAATACTCTCTCAATGCATGTAAAGGGTTACAGCATCCTGCATTTCTTTTTCTTAGTAGAGAATGTGTCCTCAAAATAGCACGTGCACCTTATGTAAGATTAAAGTACAAATAAAGGTAACAATATCAGGAACATCGGTGTGCTATTGATGACAGCAGCTTATGTTATTCAACATTCTGTATCACAGATCACAAATTATATGAACTGTGCAGATATTTTCCCAAATCTCTTAAACAAATGAGACAGAAAACACAATTAACAAATCAAGGATATGAAAGACTTTCAACGCTGTCAGATTTAATCATTTATTTTCAACCATATCAGAAACATTTGAAAATGTTTTACCCCAGTAGGAAAATTCTTGATCAATACAAATGTTTAGAGGGTTGCATCAAATCATTTGACCTTTGCATATGTGAGAATTTGCAAGTAAATTACGGAAAAATTATTGATCAAAACAGCTATGCATAATAAATTTACCTGAACTCCCCAAGAAACATTTAGTTGTGTGTAATATGCCATGAATATCAAAACGCTCCATAATCTATTATGACAGAGAGAGGAATCCAGATGCTCATTTCACATCTGCCAGAAGATGCATGTGATCATGTAAATGGATCTATCAGCTGCAAGGATAATGAACACAGTACAACACAAAGGTCTCCCTAACAGACACATTCTTTTCCATTGTTACAAGTGACGTGCTCAATAGTTTTCCTTATAGGAGTGCATCAATGCATACAAATAGCAATGTGCCATTGACAGCTATTAAGAATAGTATGACCTATGCTATTGGTTGTTGAGTATGTTAGCGTTCAAAACCTGCCTGAGCTTAAATATAGAGAGATTTAACTTTTGTATAGTTTTTATTATCAGTATGGTGGCCTAAGTCAGATAAATAAACAGAAATTATTTTAAAGAAAGAACTTGCTTAGATGTATTAAAATAGTATTGTTATACATGCATTCACCTAACTGCATTGCCAGTTACAAAAAAAAAAACTATTACTACTAGTCATTCTTAGTCCAAGAAAGATAGATAAATCAGAGAAAATACGAAACCGTTATGTTCCTATTATGGCCTACTCCATGTAACATTTTACTCCCCCTTCTCCCTCCATCTTTTCAAACTACCTGTACCACTTGCCAGTAGATCCAGTCATTCCTTTATGAGGGAAAAGACGGTGCTTATTCATTCTCTTGCCAAGGTGAGAGCCCTATGGGCCATTTGGTATTTGTGTGGGGTGAGAATGCTATCAGCCCATTCATTCTCCTAGGAAATAATAGTCCATGATGCTGTGGAGTACCTAGCATTAACTAATTATCTCTCTATCAATGACTTATAATAGTGTGTGTGTGTGTGTGTGTGTGTGTGTGTGTGTGTGTGTGTGTGTGTGTGTGTGTGTGTGTGTGTGTGTGTGTGTGTGTGAGTGTGAGAGACAGCACATGCAAACTCCCTACCAATGTGGCATATCACTGAGTGTAGCATGGAGAGTCACAGGCACACACAGCTGTTGTCATATGGGTACACTTCTGTTGGTGTCATCCAGTCTGTGAGTCAGGGCACCTCTTTACATCGAGAATGGGTGATCCATCATCATCTACTCATACCCGTTCTTCCCCATCAGCTAATTTAGCACCCACACTGGTAATCGGGCATGGGTCATCTGAATCATAGTCAGGACCCATCCTGCTAATCAGGCATGGGTCGTAGTCAGGACCCATGCTGCTAATCGGGTGTGGGTCATCTGGGTCATAATCAGAACCCATACTGCTAATCAGGCATGGGTCATCTGGGTCATAGTCAGGACCCACACTGCTAATTGAAGATGGATTTTCTGGGTCATAGTCAGGACCCATACTGCTAATCGGGCATGGGTCATCTGGGTCATAGACAGGACCCATACTGCTAACTGGGCATGGATCATCTGGGTCATAGACAGGACCCATACTGCTAACTGGGCATGGGTCATCTGGGTCATAGTCAGGATATTCTCTTCCCTTGCAATGCCATGGATCCTGAACTACCATACGTTAAATTTTTAAGAAGATGGCAAAAACATATTCTGAGCTTTAGTGCATTAGTAAGCTAATGCTAAGTGAGAGAAGCACAAAGCACATATACAATGTTCAAAATAGGCAATTAGCTACAGCCTAGTTTCTGCAGCCAGGGTTTCCTCACACCAGAAATATGCGAGATATTGTTTGGCTGAGCAACTTAGCATCTTAAATGGTTAAGACAGATGATTTTAAAAAGGTAACAGAAAACAGCACATATTACATATTTATAAATGTTATCTTTATAGATCATTAAGTGCACTATATTAATGTAATGTATCAATATAAAAGGTAAGAACAGCAGAGTTTAGGCCAATGATCAGAAAACTAAGGTTAAATATGGTGTTGAAAGAAACACTGAATTACATGGTATTCATGAAATCAAGTAGAGAGAGGAATATGAATGGGATGGGATGGTGAAGATCATGACATGAAAGAAGAGATAACTGACAATATATATACATTGTCTCATTTTCAAATCATCAAAGGCACTAGTGAGTACAGACATGTCTGCCAGTATCACAAACCAAAGTGAGATCACTATGTAAGTGTCTCGGCAGAAATGAAACTTGAAAAATCACAATGTATGAATGGAAGTTCAGAATAAGAAAACAATGGTTCTGCTAGGAAATATCGTTCCTTATACTTACAGCTCATTACTGTGGTGGAAGAGTGACACTGTTCCTTTAAATAAAGCATCACAGGTGGTCATAAGTTTTTACAGTTAATGCTTTGTTAAATGTCTAAATTGGATACAATATGCTCAGTGTGGCCACAACACATTGATGTGAACAAATCCCCTGGCTGTGACTAAAATAGGTTCATTGGGGGATCAGTATTCTACTCCAGTTAAATTCAAAATAAAAGATAAAATAAAATATCTACTTGCTGTAAACAGTATCACAAAATCTAAAACTACTGGTTTAGTCTCCATGTACTATAGTAGGTTTTAGCTACTAAGTAGGTTCAGCAATCCAGTATGAATACACGTTTGCATTGACAGTCACAAATATGAGTCTTCCATGGTAATGATTTGAAGTGTCAGGAACTGCTAGAGTGAATCCTGAAATGCAGAGACAAATGGCTGAACGATTGGACTTGTATATACCAAGTCCAAGATGCCACTTCTCTGAATATTCCCTTTTCTCTGAAGTACAGTGATCTTAGAGTTGATATATATGTTTGGGGGGTGTAGGGGGTTTACCCCCCGATGTACAGGTTCAGGGTGGGCTTGACTCCATGCAAAAAGAAGTTTTAAGGAACAGACAGACTTTCAAGATTTTCCAGGGGGGGGGTTCTGGCTTTTTGGCACTTGGCATTTCATGTGCCAACATTTCAATAGAGAGTTTTCTGGCATGCTGCAAAGAAAAAAAATCATTAAATGAAGTTGCGATACACGTTATACAAGTGAATAAAAAAAACTTATGGATAATTTCTTGTATTGCCCAAAAACTTGCACTTAAGGCAGATCATTCCTCTTATTCTGTACCTATAACCAGTAAAGTACATTTATGAATACTATTGTACATATCATAATGGCATAATAGCTAGCCTCACATTTTATTCTGGTGAATGACATCTCTATAATTAGGTTTAAGGCAAAAACCCTAGCAAATTATAAATTACTACTAGATGTTGATCATATTTATAAAGTTGAGCATTTATTCATACGGTCTGATAACCAGGACCTTCCACTAGGCCAGAATCAGTTTAGAGAAGAGTCCTTGAGAGAGAAACTCTTCAAATGAATTTCAGACAGGTTTAACCTAGCAAATTGGTAGGCTCTACAAACCCTTCCACTGGATGAAGCTGTAGCTCGGTCCAGCTCAATTTACCTTGGCATGCCAGATGAACTAGCCTCAATAAGAACCAAAAGAATTAAATCAAATCTTGCACCCTGGTTTCAAAAAGTATTAAATTCAAATGGAAGCAAGTTAAAACGATAGTTGTTCATCAATACTATACGTGTCTCGTGAATTAAAAATCAAATCAAAACTGATTAAAAAAATACTAGTATATTGATATACAGGCAGCAAATTATAACAGTGCCAAAGCTTTCTGGACTACAATCAACCAGCTGTTAAAACCTGGTGCACCAACACAACCTATGCCTACTTATTCCAATCATACTGACATCATGGCCAGGGAATGCAATACCCACCTCATCCAAACAGTAACCTCTCCCATTAAATCAGCACAGAGACAGGTTCCTCTCCTCCCTTGTTAGTCCCCAGAATGCTTGCACTCAAACCAGTCTCAATTTCTACAATCAAAAATCTATTAACCTTAAAAGTGACTTGCTTTGCCACAATAACATACCATCTGAGTACTTAAAAATTGTTGCTGCTGATGTGCTGATGTCTCTATCCTAGTCAAGTGCTCTGTCACCGAAAGATATGTCCCAACCCTATGGGAAAGGTGCTATATTCTTCCTCTCCATAAAGGTGGAAATTCAAATGAATGCTCAAACTTCAGGCCTGTAGTTATACTGTCTTCACACACACAAATTCTGGAGATGTGTATCCAGTAGCAACTCCTTAGCTTTCTCATTGAAAACTGCCTCTATTCCCCTACACAGCACGCTTTCCATGCTTTTCATAGAACACACACAACTCTCTCTCATTTTGTAACGTCTGTTAACCAATATCAAAACTCTAGAAAATTAGTCTTGGCGCTTTTCCTAGAATTATCCAAAGCTTTCAACATAGAAGCTTTCAATATGGTATCCCACCAGAAATTGCTTCACAAACAGGGGCTGCCTAG
Organism: Protopterus annectens; assembly: GCF_019279795.1. Lineage (NCBI taxonomy): Eukaryota > Metazoa > Chordata > Ceratodontiformes > Protopteridae > Protopterus > Protopterus annectens. Next base: position 445,577,807 of record NC_056750.1, on the reverse strand, counting down.
GAATACATGAAAGTTCACAATCTTGGTTCTCTAGCTACCTCACAAATAGGCACCAGGCAGTAAAATAGCAAAATGGCTTCTCTTCATTCATTTGCATTAAAGGGGGTGTACCTCAAATATCCATTTCATGGCTCCATTTCAAGTCCATGTTGTTCAATATAGTCATTAATGATTCTGGGTCTATATCAAAATTCCAAAGAGGTACAACGCCGAATGTGAAAACATCGAACCCAAAATATCAAATGGTGAAAATAGTGAAGCCCCGAAACATCAAAATCTTACCTTGGGCAAGATTCCAGTGGGCCATTCCATGGCTTTGCTATTTCCTCCACTGTGGTGTGAGAGTTACGGACCTTAGGGTTAGGGTGTGGGTTAAGGTAAGTGGATAGTTAGTAATGTATGTATGGTGTAGTGTAGGGTTGTGTTTCGTTAACTGTATGTGTGTGTATCTGTGTATTAATTAGTTTGTTTGTGTATAGATTTGTAGGGTGTGTGTGTGATAGTTACAGACCTTAGGATGTGGGTTAAGGTAAGTGGATAGTTAGTAATGTATGTGTGGTTTAGTGTGAGTTTGGGTTTTGTTAAATGTATGTGTGTGGTTTATTTATTTTGGTGTGCTGGTGTTGGGTGTATGTTTCTCGGAACAGTAATTTTTTTTCCCTGGGGAAAAAAATCTCTATTCTGAGCGTTCGATGTTTTCAATATTCGAAATTTAAGTTCGAACATATGGTGTTCGACATTTTGGAATTTCGAACATATGATATAGACCCATGATTTCCACCTAACTTCTAAACAAGCCACTTTCATACAGTATACAAACAATTAAACAATCTGCTTTGCTAAAAGTATAGATAAACTAAAATAACTTGGCAAAGAGTCTTTCTACACTAAAGAGACCTGTCTGTCTATTAAACAGCGGTTCCTTAACCCTAAAAAAAAAAACTGATCCATTTTACCCCAAAAGATTCAAATGACTACAAAAATAATTTCAAAATCATTTCCTCTAATAACAGCATTGTAGCATAAGTCAAACTAAGCTTCCAAAAATTGCTGTTGACAAAAGCTTAAAATTTTGATCTTGTATAACAAGTAGTAAAAAAAAACCCTCAAAAACTAGGTCCACTCCATAGAATAAAATAATACCTCACAGATAATGCTAGGAAAAAGTATTTCTCAATTTCTTCTCATCCCTATACCACTTTTCGCTGCTCCCATCTTGATAAACCTACAATCTGCACAACTTTCACTCTTTGAACAGTACTATACTAAGGTGACAAAATGTGTCTCCACTCATCATTATAAGACACAACATTGTCTGGTCTTGAAAAGCTTCATTGATTAGAGCTAAGGCAATACCTTACACTTTCCCAGCTAGTCACTCCCCATAAATTCTTATGTTATCCAGACAAATGCCCTAGGTTGAAAATATTTTTCAAATTTATAACTCAAGTAGACAGCTAAGTTTCTGTAACAAAATGTATTAATCATTACAAAGGTTAACATCTTAGAAGAAGACTCTCTGTACTCCTTACTGGCTGAAGTTTGGAACTGCCTTTCTCTCATTCTAAAAAAACAAGGAAATTCCAACTCTTAAGGTACAGACAAGAGAATACCTAAGAGATACCTGGCTCTGTACATGCACAACTCCTGGATGATATACGTCCTGTACCTTATCTCCTATTCTTTACAAACACTATTCCCTTGGTTATTAGTCCAAAATCTGTCCCTTGTCCTCTATCCTCTCCCTTTTCTTCCGCTTACCTATCTTGAAACACTCTCTCACCTTTTAATCCTTCATTTTCCCCTTTTCTTTCCTTCTACCAAATTATTTTCCAAATATGTTAATGATACTCTGTTTAAATGTTATAGATTTGTTGATTGCTTGTATATGCCTGTTTACTATGTTGTTTATGCAATGCTTTTTTCCTGAGCTTTTCTCCCCTGAAAAAGCTTCATAGCTCATTATTTGATCTTGCTCTTAATTAACGATACTCTGTTTAAATTGTGTATATTTGTTGATTACTTGTATACTTCTGTTTACTATGTTCTTTAGTTGCAATTTTTTGGAGCTTTTCTGCACGAACCTCTGTTGAAAAGGCTTTCTGCCCAGTCAGTGGTAAATGCATGCAATAAATAAATACAATCTCAGTATATTTCTGGTTAATTGTATCATTGTAATAATATGCTTGCCATATCAAATGCAGAAAAAATATTTGTCAACTTATTAAGATGACTGTATACCTGAATTATTTCTCTCGATTCAACATCAGCACTAAAAAAAAAAATCAGAGAAGCAATATTGCTTTCTATTAAAACTCTGAAAGGTGGTGTCTTAACTAATGATCTCATGAGCTACCCCAACAAGTGATCTTGTGTGTTGCCGCAAGTGATGATCCCTTGTTCCATACAATCACTTTCAGAGAACCATTTGAAGTACCTGACTAATTATTTGAAATGCACTGTACTTGGAGTCATTTTCTGTTCCCTCTGAAAACTGCATTCAGTTGCAACTCTGCATTACATTTGTTGAACTATTAACTTTATCTGAACTTAATATTTCTTTAAAATTACAAAATAAACTTCCTTAAATATGTCTCAATACATTTGTATTAACCGTTTAAGTATTTCAGTCATCTGTAAAGTAAACCAGGTAAGTTAAACTTCTTCTCCAACTTCAGTCAGTGTTAACAGTCCTAACTTAAATCTATTTTGTGACAGTTTAAACTGTATGAGCTTCTTGTATAACAGCTAATATATTTCTTTCAAAAATTATTTTTCTATAATTCTCATGGCATATAAGAAGTATCTTCCATACTCCTGACCTTTTAGGTTCCAGTAGTAGAAGCTTACGCAGTGAAAGAAATGGTCAGTAGTAGGGGATTTATTACTGTTTTAACTTATTCAAGGGCAAATATCAAGGTAACCCAGTGATGATTGCCTCTTTCACCAAATCATTTCATATTATAAGCCTTACGTTAAATCATCTCATGCCAAATAGAATTCCTATTAAATAGAAATGTGGGAAACACAACCTACAAATTCAAGGGTTACTGCTCACTGGGGTGAAAAATGGTTCAGACTGCAGACAGCCATCCAAGAAGTAAACTTTTTTAATTTACTCCTGCATATCTTCTGAGCTGAGTCTGTATGAAAACTATAAGATGGAACCCACTATTCATATATTCAGCTGTGTCCTGTTACATATCTCCCTGTAGGCCAAAAACACACTTTCCCATTAGTTAACCAACTTAACTAAAAGTAGAATCCAGACAACTGGACATTTGAAAAGTACCTAATATAGTGTGTTCTAGGTGTAGGAAATCTTCATGTGTGAAAATATGGAAAGCATATTACATGGTAGCATTACAGAACATGCATGTGTATACCTGTAGTCCAGCTGTGGGCATGAATACTGATACTAAAACAAATGACATACACAATATCAGCATCTGCTTTGCATGTACTGCAGTACAGCTTCTCATTGCGCCATACCCTCTGAAGCATGTTTTTGTTCTCTTACCCACACACCATGTTGCCAGTAAAGCTGAGATTTTATTTTATTTATCCTTTGTTGACTAGGTTAGTCCTATTAGGCTAGTGGCCTCTTTTCAGAAGAGACATAAGGTGGTATTTGTACTACTAGGAGAAATCTGGCTAAGGACATCAGGGAAGTACTACTCTTTATTGTAGGTGCCATAGGAACTTTTACATCCACCTGAACTACCAACAGCATATATATATATATATATATATATATATATATATATATATATACACACACACACACACACACACACACACACACACACACACACACACAGACACACACAGACACACACACACACACACACACACACACACACACACACACACACACACACACACACACACACGAGTCCCCTTCACATCATTGAAATCTGACATAATCAAAGCCCGGATCATCGAGATGACAATGTCAAAAACCCATGTTAGCAAGCCACTGTAGTAATGAAGATCTTCCCAGGGTACGTAACCTGTTAGTCAACAAGGTGAACTTTGCCCTTTTCCCAACTGTAGTGCAATCTCGGAGTTGGTATATTTAGTTAGAGAGTGTGCAGAGGGTCACTTGTGTGGGTTAGGGATGGTGTGATTTAGGTTTTGTTAATTTTTGGATGCTTGGTTACTTACACTGGGAAGGCTTCGTTGCTGCAGTGGTTAACTGAAATGGGTTTTCGATATTGTTTGGACGATCCAGTCTTTGATTATGTGGGGTTTCGATAATCTGAGGTAGACCCACACACACACACACACACACATATATATATATATATATATATATATATATATATATATATATATATATATAAATATGAAGGTGCACCCTTCCCATTAGTGGTGCATGAGAGCTTGCTCCCTCTGCAAAATGTGACTTTTGCTTCCAAATGCTATTTGCATTTATAAGCTGTCACTCATTTGTAATCATAATTGTGTGAGGCAATCACAAATGAGTCAAATACTTGTTGGGGAGCCATCAAAAAAGGCATTATCATGCCACCATTTTCCACAAGTAGCTGACATGGAGAGCATAGTCAAGTCTTATTTACATCAGATAAATTTTGCCAGGATTGAGCACCTAATGCTGTCTGAAAATTTTTGATTATGTATTCCTTGGTTTCTTCTCCACTAGACTGTGGCGATCCTGATGCGTTGTGAAGAAGTCCTTGTGGTTATGTATTCCTTGGCCTATTGTCAAATAGACTATGCTGCTGCAGTTTACACTGGACTTCCTAACAGTATGAGTGGTATTCATAGTTATGCAGACATACAAATCCTATCTGCACTGTTCATGCATTTATGCAGCAAAGGTACGATTCATGGAGCCATTTATGCTAGTGCATGATGGCGACTAATGAACTTAAGCAAATTAAGCAATAATGAGATGTAAATGAGAAATTAAGTAAATACACATGTGCTATAAGTTTTTCTTGTACCTGTTTGTGTTTCATACTCATAATTTGACATGTACAATAACATATGTATAAAATTGCCAAGAAAAATATAAACAATGCCCTTTTTAACCACATGTTAGTGTGTAACGGCCATATAATTATACATTTGCTATTCCGGAAAAAGTATTCAAAATCCTAGGGGTGATCAATGGGAAACTGCACTAGAATTTAAGCAGTTATTGTGGCAATTAAGATTGAATACCTTGTTTTTTTCCTAGTCTTAGTGAATATATTTCTGTAAATAGTATCTTACAGTTACAAACTGTTAAATTATAATATATTATTTTTTACCATATTCTTGCATTATACTCTTAAATAATTCTGTTCAGTATCCATAATAGTGCAGTTTTTAGCCTCAGCAACATTTTGTTGATTGGGTTATATGTTATTAGTCAAGATCAAGTGATATATATATATATATATATATATATATATATGTTTACTTATTTTTGATAGTTAAATATTAATATTATTATCAGGACTTAGAGTAGTCACTGAATGTTAGTTTTTCTATATTTATTGGTACTTTGGTATCATGTAATGGTATGACATAGATATTTAAGAAGGTAGGGAGTGTTATACTTTGTTTGGATGAGGCCTACAAAATTGCAAGTGGACAGAAGTGCTAAACCAATAAATACCTTGCTTGTGCCGTTGTGATAATGTAATGGTCTACACACAATACGTCACTAGTGATCCTTTTGGTGTTTTACTTTGCTGACAGAATTCTATCCTTCCCCTAACACCTTCCTGTATTCATAATGCTATTTTTCATTTAGAATGACACTCAGAAATCTTTCAGTAAAGTAATCAGTATCTTGGCACAATAATGCATTCTTGAGAATGCAGTAGATCAGATGACAATCCCTTCACATTTTGTACTTATGTGATGTGTAGTATAAATGGTAAATGCCACCAAAATGAATTTCCAAAATATCTTTCACATTACAATTATGATTTCTTCCATATGCATTTCCAGTTCTGCTGACATGAATTTTCATTCATAAATGACACTCGTGTAAAAAGTATTGATGCAAATCATCTACGTGTTCACAGGTGAATACTAGGCTAGTTGCTTTTGTGAGCCATTTTGAGTCTAGCCAGTTCTTCTTGGTGAGAATTAAACCCTGTACTTCTTGCCTGAGGTAAACACCTTAACCATTATACCAACCCCCTCTTATATTAATTTAAAAAGACAATACTCCAAGTGATCACCATAGTCTGATATCAGTATGAACTGCTTGCTAATAATTTCTTACATTTTTACTATTTATTCCTTACTTGAAAAAACTTGTAGTTTCCTAATCCATTTGCAGCCTATCTCTAGTTAATATTTCAGTTGTGAACTTATTGACAACCTCATGGAACAACTTGCATTTTTGTTGGAGATTGATTTTTTTTTGCCACTGCTTTATTGTTGTCATATAATGTAACATTTCATTCTTTTTCCTGCGCAAAACACTCAAATCTGAATTTAAAGTCCTTAATTTAAAAATTTAACCCAATCTGTATGTCATTTCTTTCTTTTTTTTTAAATAACAGATTATTGCTGACATAAATACACTCATTGTAACTTGTAGAATATGAAGGTCTGTTCTGTTTAGGAGTCAGTCGCCAGTATATAAGTACACCACTGCATATGATTTTCAGCTCTGATTATTTTTTACATTTCTAATAATTCACTCAGGACCCTTACAATAGGTCTTTTTTTTTCTTTACTGTTAGGGGAGCTATTTAGTAGAATTAGCAGCACTGAAGTGGTACGATCTCCTGAAATGTAATATTGGGGATCTAGACATGGATTATTTTCTGGGGGGTTCCATACAGATGCTCGACTGCATCTTTCACCGAATCCCAATTTGGTGAGCATACTTGCGTGAAAGTGCTGTTCTCCAAAGCAGCACATTTGCGTAAGTATGCTTGTTGTTCCAGTTGTACTACAGTGTGGTAAGGGAAAATTTCCTTTTCCCCACTGTAGTGTGACCTCGGAGTGAGAATATTAAAATAGGGGTGTGCAGGGAGGCTCCCCCCCCACCTGCATTCAAGTAGATTGTGTTTTTTTTTTTAACATACATTAACAAAAGTGCTTTTTTGATGAAAGCGCTTTCGTTAAAGTGTGTTCGGTGGTATTAGATTCGGGCTTTTGAACTTTCGATCAAAAGTCCTAGATCCTTTCTGGGATATGGTATACATTAGCATACAAGCTGATATACAATTCCAAAATTGCTGACTACACACCATTTTCTCTTTATATCAGCATAGTTTTCATTGTAATATTCTCCACAATATCATGGCTTCTCATTTTCTTCAAATGATTTTATTAAAATGATATAATTAAGCATCAGAACATTAACATTTAAAATAATACATAATTATCAAATAAATTATACTCAAGGCATTGTTGTTAAGATTTAACATTAACTAACAAAACTATCTCTGCTATGAAATTAGCTATATACAGTATGTACAAGGTGCATCATTTATACAGAAAAGTTTAAAGGTTAAGATGGTATTGAATATATATGTCCGGGAATAGCCTTTTTAAATTTTTGTAATAGTACAGCTCAGACCAGTGTATGTAATTAATATGTTTCTGTTCAGTACATAATCTTATAGTATCAATTTAATTTTCATAAATAATAGTGGCTATTCATAAAAATTCATAAAAAGAAAATATATTTTTTCCAATTCTTACTTATGGTTTTATGTGCAACTGCTAGAACACCAAAATGGTGAATATTGGTCTTTTTTGACATATGGAAAACTCAGAAAATTGAATAACAGCAAACATTAAGTCAATGTAAATTGTCTATAAAAATATCTGAAATGTATTTCATAATATAAGTTTGGGTAAAGGATCTATAGGATAATATTTTGTAGAGTTGGAATAAAACTGAATCAGGTACCCCTTTTTTAGTATTGATTTAATGTAGTTAAGTAAAGTGGGTATCATTTAGTTTCTTTCTCAGTTACACATTGTAGCAGAGTATAAGAAATGTGAAGAAGAATCATGTTTAAAAAAACAAAAGTGTTGCAGATTGGACAAGACAAATTTAATAGCTCATTAAGCACTTTCATTCCTTGTTAAAGTTACTTGTTTTAACTGGACAGATAAACAAGGCAGATGTTAACAGAAATTTTCTTCTGACATATGAATTTTACTACTATGAAACTCAGAGGAACTGTTTGATTATTTGGAGGTTTCATCAAAGACCTGTGAGCTCGTTCAATGCCATCTGAAAGTCTTTCTTGAAGATTAAGGATTTTGGCAATAATATCTACCATACTTACTCATCATATCACCCTCCATCTTATCAGGGACCTCATAAACTCATTGCTTATCCTTCCTCTGTTATCTAAGACTTTGTCTAACATACATGTATTTTGTTTTAGAAAAAAATGACTTCTATTCTTTTAGTCTTAACTATAGCTGTATCTGTCTGTCTATCTATATGTGTGTGCTAAAGATATCTCATTGTCTTTAATATGAAGAACTTGCTCTACCATATTTTTCAGAAGTTCTGTTACAATTTTCTTATATGGTGCCTATTTTTGAGTTGATATCTATTTTAAGAGATCTTTCCTTTATTGTAGATACTATTCACTGTAATTTCCTTTTCAAATGTTTCCTTGAGACAAGTTTTATAGTAGCTCATTTTAAGCCTGAATCTTATACCTTTCAACTGTACAGATTTTTGCCTCATATTTTGGTCTTTATTTCATAAAAACATGGATTTCTGGCAAATTATTGGCAAATTATTAAAGATTGAAGTCAGACAATAATGAGAGACATTTGAGTTTCAGATGTCATACCCTTCAGAAAATTCATGCCAACACAAAACCTGTTATTCCATAAGTTTGTAAGAGCAATATTTAAAACTTTTCACTAATTTTGAGCCTTTGTCCCACCATTATTTATGGCTTTGTCCAGGTTTCTTTCTCTGAGAGGTTGAGAGGTATGAGCCTGATCCAGAAAAGTTGCTAAAGGGAAGTATAAACTGTCAAAGAATCTACAAACGTCAAAATATGATGATAAATATATTATAGTTGCAGTTCTGTGTCACTACAGCACATTCTTTTCTTTAACATTTTAATTATTTCTTGTCAAACTATTTCAATTCTACAGAGCATCTGTGAGGTCAGCCATCTTCAAGGGAATCCCCACTTGGTTTCTCAGAGCTTTAATATTGCTTTGCTAATGAGATGGACTTTTGCTTTTGAAATTTATTTTCATTGAAGTTTGTGCAGAAGGCTATCATATAACAGATTATGATTCTAGGTTGTATTATTTTAAGAACATTTCTATATATTCACTCAAATGGAAATTGACAAGAATTTTTTTTTAAATCACAGCTGGTGTTCTGAGGTTTGAAAGAATATTTTTTACTTTGAATTGTAAGGATTAAGCAGTGAACTATATGTAGTGGTAATGTACATTATACTTCCCAGACTGCAAATGTAGTATAAAATCATTCAGTATAGTTGAGATGATATTGCTGATAGATGTGAGTAGAGGTGCACCATTGTTAATTTTTATAATATGCTATCATCATGTTATGACAACAGAATTAATGAGTAGTGGCAGCAGACTGAACAAATGGTCGCATAAAAACAGAAGCATGATGGTGGTGGGATAAGCCATTCTAGGTTGCTTCACAGCTGTTGAAGTAATATAGAAGTGTGTAGGAGCAGCACATAGTGCATCACAGTGGACGCAGTGCATACAAACGTATGCAATGTAGCACTGTAAATCTACATCTCATGCTTGCTCACACAAGAAGGGCACAATAACTCTCGGACTGACCAGCGTGGAGCTGCAGCCAAGCTGTCAAACCTGTTTATCATGTAAATGGGAAGGAAATTGTGTAGGTAGGAAAGTAGGAAAGAGAACAGCAAGCAGAGAGAAACCTACAAGGAGAACCATAAAGTTTGAAAGGTGGGAATGTTTTATCAAGGGGAAGAGCCCATTTTTCATACCTGCAAAATAAGCGTAGGTGAGGAAGGTAGTGAATGAAAATTGTGGATGTCATAGATAAAGGTGGACAAGTTGTAAAGCAGCAGAAAAACAAATGTAATACACAGATTCAGACAGGCAGAGGAAGTTGACCACAGAAGTTGGGAGAGGACAGTGGACAATTGATGGGAAGGATTGAACATTCAACAAGGGATGGGAATGATGTGTGTGTGTGAGAGAGGTAGGATGCCTGGATGGGCATAGGACAGAGTCCTAACAGTCCCATAAGACACTGACCCAGGAATCCCATACCTGGGTGACCAATGATAAGGGCTGGTTGCTCTTCCCAAGACCCAGTGGTCAGGCTTATGAGTCACAAGACTCCCCAGGTCATGTCAGAAGGCACTCCACATTGATGATGTGGGCATCTAGTTGCTGTTGTATATCAGCTGCCACCAGCCTCTGCACCTTATCCTGGGAGACAAGGATATTCCACTTTTGAGCAGTCACAGAAGAACACCTTCATCCTTTTCAAAGAATAGGCCATGGAGAGCACCAGTGACCTCAAGTCACTTCCTTCTGCTGAGATGCAGCTCTGACAGCCACTAGTAATCCATTTCCATGTTTTGACATAGACTGAGCTGGGCATTGCTTCACCTCCTACTCAGCTACACCTGGACCTACAGAAGGATGCTACAAAGGGAAGAAATTATCACACACACACACACACACACACACACACACACACACACACAACACAGTGGCAGTGGCAGTTGTACAGTGGCCTGACACATATTTCATGCACATCCCATTGCTGGGATAGTTGCTTCCACTTCCTGTGACATGAAACCATAATATGTTCCCACTTTTGTACCACTGCCAAACAACATTAACTCTAAAGTAAAGTATGTGTGCAAAACAGGTAACATAACAGAACAAATATAAACAAAGAATATAGCCTCAGGCAATAAAACAACCAGAGCAAAAAGAAGCAAATGAGAAAAAACACTGTAGCACTGGATGTAACACAACAGAATATCCAATTTATTGTAAGTAAGCGCTTTCAAGGGTTCACCTCTTCATCAGACTTAGATAAAAATGACTTAAAACAACCACATTAAATAGTATTCCAATTAACATTAATTACTTCAATTAAAAACAAATTATTTAAAGCCATACTTAACAGTTTTAAAAACATCACAGCATACATAAACTAAAAATAGTGTCTCAACTTCTCACTTTCAGGAAAGGTTTAATGGAGACCAAATTATTCAAACCAGGCGCTTTATCAGCGCACAGTAACATAATCCATTTTTGTTCAGCCGCCTCAGTAGTATTCCTCATATCTCCTCCCCTTTTTCTGACTGCGAGTATTTCCAAGACCAGAAACTTAAACATATGCTCACTACCTTCATTCTTGATGTGCATAGCCAAGGCACTACCTCATATGTTCAAGTATCCTGTCTTTGAACTGTCGATTAGTCATGCCATTAAATAAATAGATAAAGTGCCTGGTTTGAATAATATGGTCTCCATTAAACCTTTCCTGAAAGCGAGACAGTTGAGACACTAGTTTATAGTTTATGTATGCTGTGATGTTTTTTTTTTTTTTTTCAATAATTTTTATTTTTATTTTTACATTAATAAATGTCACAAACAAAAACCATCTTACAACATGACCGTGTGCATACATATATATATATATATATATATATATATATATATATATATATATATATATATACATACACATACATACATACATATACATACACACACATATATATATATATATATATATATATATATATATATATATATATACACATACATACACACATACACACATATATACATACATACACACACATACATATGTTATACATTGATGTCAAATACCACAGGATATAGGTCATACAACATATCTATTTACACTATGTACATAGATGCTTTCATTGTTAATTCCACAGTTATATAGACAGTGTATACATTCGTAATATCCAAGTTATTATTTAATATCTGAACTTGTATGTGTTCTTTGGTTCCATTATAGTGTATTTCTAAGTTGCTGTGTGATGAATTATGCTAATATGATGTTAAAGGTTTGTTCCCAAATTTCTCTGGATTTCATGTTTTTGTTTCTTTTATCTGTTATTATTTTATGAACTAAAAGGTGTTGTATAGCTACTTGTTTAAAACCCTCCCAAGAGATATTTATCGTATCTAGCCATTTAAAAGCTATATACAGTTTCATTAGTAGGAAAATTGTTAAAAGTGTATTTGCTTGTTTTCTTGGGATGTTGGGTGGGAGAATGTGTAACAGAGTGAATTCCCAAGTTAATGTTGATGTTTGATAACCCGTTTTTTGTAATTGTACCTTGAGAGAGTTCCAGAGTTTATAGACACATTTACAGCTCCAAAATACATGGGTTAAGTCAGCTATCTATCTGGTCCTTACAGTGTGGGCAGAAAGGTGATTTTGATGTGTTAAATTTATGTAGGATTGCAGGTGTAAAATAAGCATTATTATTGATCATGAGCTGAGTGTATGCTAACTTTTTGAGGAGTAGAATCTTCAGTGTTAGATTGATTGCCTGGCTTATTTGCTGATCATCTATGGATGGTTTAATTTTTCTCCAGTAGTTAAAGAAGAGGAGGTCCTTTTTGATTTCATTTATCATTTTATATGAATTGGTAATAGTTTTCTTTGTTGTGATAATAGTTTTCCAAAGCCTGCTACAAGTTTCTATGTCACTATTGGTCATAGTAATATTTTGGAGATAACTGGAACACAGTTCTTTGATTTGTCTTAGGATTATTATGTGTGATTTAGGGAGGTTTAAGTTGATCCTCATTTCTTGTATTGAACAGTTAAGGTAGGGATAGATATCTTGGATTGTTTTATCTTTTAGTCTGGGAAAAGGGACTAAGTCCAGCATCTTATTGTTTATTTTTAAATTTGGGTTTTATGAAGGGGTTGCAGTATTGTCATGGCATGTCTAAGGTTCAAGAATTGAAAGAGTTTTTGTGCTAGGTTGATAGAATGTTTTAAGGGCTCTATAATGTTATAAGTTTGTATTTCTTTCTGCTTCAGGAATGGAAGTGCTTTGGGATTGAAACCTAGAGCTTTAATATATCTATAATATATTGTCACCCAGAGAGGAGACCAATTTTCCATTGACGGGTTATGTTCAGCTATTCTCAATATTCTGTTAGTGTTAATGATCGAGTAGTACATTTTAAAATCTGGTAGATTTAGTCCTCCTTTGCTTTTGGGGAGTGTTAATTTGGATAGGAGATTCTGTTTTTTTGGTTCCCATATAAATTTTGCTAGGAAGGTATGAATTTGTTTGAAGAATTTATTATGTATTGTTGTCTGTGATGTCATGAATATATACATTAATCTAGGTAAAATGTTCATTTTGATTATTGATACTTTGGCCAAGAATGGTAGTTTTAGGTTGTTCCATCTTTTGCAGTCTTGCATTATATTTTGCCATTTAAGGTTTACATTGTGTTGGTAGAAGTCTTTGTTACTCTGGAAAAAGGTGATTCCCAGGTATTTAGTTTCTTCTTTAATTTTTATTGTGTTTAACAATGGTATTAGTGAGATGAGTTTGGGTGTTTTTAGGGGGAAAATATTAGTTTTATTAAGGTTTAGTTTGTAGTTAGACATAGTCGATAAATGTTCAATTGCAGCTATTATTTTGTTTATATCTGAATTTGGTGTAGTGCAGTATATGTTCAGATCATCTGCAAATGCAGTGAGGTATATTTTGAAGTTGTGTATTGATGGAGGATTGTGATATGTATTTTGTTTAATGTATAGAAAGAATGGTTCTAGGTATAGGTTAAACAGGAAGGGTGATAGTGGGCATCTTTGTCTTGGTCCATTTTTTATTAGGATCCTATTTGACCAAGTTTTATTTATATACAGAGATGTGTATGGGTTGCTATAGAGAGTTTGGATGATCTGAATGAAGTTATTGGGTATATTAAAGTAGGGTAGTGTTTGGAGTAAGAATTCTAGATTAACCCTATCAAATGCCTTGTGGGCATCCACTACCATTGTGTAGATGTTGATATTGTATCGGTTAGCGTAGGATATTAGTGCATCTAATGTTAATGTATTGTCACTAGTCTGTCTATGTGGTGTAAAACCGGATTGTTCTGGGGAGAGGATTTTTTCTATCAGATTTTTCATTCTGTTTGCAAGTATAGAGGTAAACATTTTAGTATCTATATTTAAGAGGGAGATGGGTCTGTAGTTGTCGGGGTTTTTGGGGTCTGTGTGTACTTTTAATATAAATATAGTTTTAGAGGCATTAAAGTGGATATCATTTATTTTATAGTTTATTATGTAATTCAGTGTATAGTATAGTAGTTTGGCTATCAAGGGGGAAAATGCTTTGTAAAATTCTGATGTGAGTCCATCCGGACCCGGAGCCTTATGCACTTTTAAGTGTTTGATGGTTGTAATAATTTCACTGATGGATATCGGCTCAGTTAGTTTTTTTTGTTGGTCTAAATTGAGTTTAGGGAATTTCAGTTTTTGAAGAAAAAGAGTTCTATCTTCCTTTGAGGTTTGTAGTATTTGTGCTCCATATATTTGAGAGTATATTTGTTCAAATGTTTTAATAATGTCTTCATTTTTTGTGTAGTTTTTGTCTCTGTAGTTTATTTCTGATATATTGGAGGTGGGCAGATAATTCTGGCCAGAGCTCTAGATGGTATATGAGCTTCTTCTGCGTAAGTGACTAACATTCTGGCTTCATAGAAAGATAGGTTCTTGGTTTCTAATATATATAGATCCTTTTGCAGTTTTAAAAGTTCTGCTTCTGTTTGGTTCTTAGGGTTATTTATTAGTTCTTTTTCAAGATGCTCTATTTTCCCTTTCAGTATATGCTCCTCTTTCAGTTGTATTTTTTTATAGTATGCTGCTTTTTTGATAAACAATCCTCAGATTTGTGCTTTGGTTGCAGCCCATTCTATGTCAGTTGGTACTTGGGAGTTAGTGATATTTGTAAGAGCTATTTTTAGTATTGCTTCTGTTTGTTTTATTACATCCATTTTGGAAAGTAAATTAGGGTTTAATGACCAATTATGACCCCTATTCTCTAAATATATCTTTTTGTCCCAGTTAATGTTCAGTGTGATTTTGGAGTGATCTGAAAAGAACCTGGTATATATAGTTATTGTTGGGTCCATGTTAATGAATATGTCAGAGATTAAGAAGAAGTCTATCCTTGACCACATTTTGTGGCATTGCGAATAGAATGTGAATTTCCCTGTTTTATCTGCACTGTTCCCATGTTTAAAAGGGTCATATAGTTTGAAATCTTGTTTGAGTTCATTAAGGGCTAATGTGGCTTGTTTATTATGTGATTTGGTCAGATTAGATTTATCCTTTTCTGGGTTTTGATATGTATTCCAGTCCTCTCCAATTACTAGGTAGTGATCTTTAAATTGGTTTAAGATTGGGTATAATGACATAAAAAAGTGTTGTTGGTTATTACAGGGTGCGTAAACATTAAGTACCATTATAGGTTTTGGTATTGTAGGACTATTAAATGTTACATAGCACCATCTTCCCTCCTTGTCAGCTTCGGTTTTAACTATTTTTTCCTTAAATTGTTTTTTAATTATTATGGCAGCCCCAGCACTGTTTGTTTTCCCCTCTGAAGCTATGATTTGACTTATCCATTTCTTTCTGCTAATTTCTGCCCATTGATCTGCAGTCAAGTTGTTTCTTGTATTAGTATGAGGTTGGCTGTGGTTTTTAATGTAAGGTGTAAGAATAGTTTTCTTTTCTTCTTGTTTTGGAGCCCTTTAACATTCCATGATTCTATTTCCCACATTTATTTATTAGGTGTATTCCTTAGATATGCCATGCATATTAGTTTTGTTTTGTTAGTTTTGTATGTGTTACTGTGTGATGGTTTAGGAAAGCATCTATTTATCCCCATCCCTACACTGTGCCTAACCACTATATCACTGGACCAGGAATAATCGGGGGGGAGGATGAAGGTTCATTATATGGTTTATCTTTACGTCTAATCTTGGAATGTGTTTTCTTTTTAGATATAGATTTACTCCATAGTATCCCCCCTGTGTTACTATAAACAATGTGGACAAAGCTGAACAAACTAGTTCCCTCAACAAACACTGCTACTTAATATCCCTAGCCTCTTCCAACATATTATTTATACAGTGATGGTATTGCATTTAAGGTACAGCATGTATTGTTTTTGTCTTGTGACTAATTCTTTCTAATAGTATTTTTAAAACAGCATATTAATATACATTCCTCAGTAAATTATAGCAATATGTGTACCATAGTAATATTGTTAAACAATCAATCTTGTCATTTTACATTTTCTCTCATTTGACTTCTTTTTCCTCCCTTTACTTATTCAGGTTTCGGCCTTCTTTGGTGCCTATAGTGATGTTTTCCACATCAATCTGTGTGGGTTATAAAATATATACTTGGCACCTATTTAACAGAAGTAGGAAGTATAGAGAGACAAAAAACAGCTTAGCCAAACAGTCCTTCTGCTATAGTTGACATATTAAGGCTATATTTACATTATCCCAGGATTGTTAGGTTATTTTACTAATTTCCTGAGATTACTTCTCTCCAGGATCTTTTAACACATTTCTAGTATTTACATAAAACATTTAACAATTTTTCCCTTTTTTCCCAATATTAATCTATGAGCTAGCATAATTCTGACAGTTTATTTCTTGCCTATTATTTAAGGCTGGAGTTTCATTCACCTACACAGTACTGGGTGTACTGTTTTAGTGAATGGTTCAGTTCAACAGTACCTTATTTCTTCAAGGTTTTGCTTGCAGGTTGGTTGACATCTATGGTGCAGCTTTCTTCTTTTAGCTGGTGCAGATCAATTTTCATTTTTCAGGCAGTAAAATCCTTTGGAGCTTGCTGAAATCCATTTTGTCTGACTGTTCTTAATGAAGCCATCAAAAGCCTAGGGGGACTGAATTTGCAAGCCAATATCCGAGATGGGAACTTCCTTCCTATATTCGTGCATCGGAAACAGCAGTTCATTTTTGGTTCCCACCCAGGCTATACTTCCCTTTCCTGTGTTCCTCATGGCTCACATCAATGACCCAAGGGCCTAGACAGCAAGGGGAAGATTTCAGAGTTGGATCCCAGCTAGAGTGCTCATGAATGGGGTAGTTTTTTCATCCAAGGGACCTTTATCTTGTTTTTGTGGATTTATTTCACTTCTGAAGGTGGAATTTGCTTGAAAACAGCCAGGAATGTCTATTTTGCCTCTTTGGGGTTAGCAACCATGTATTTAACCTCTTTGATGTAAAAGATTAACTGATTTGGATATTTCATCTGGAATTTGATTTTTTTTCTATTAGGAACCTGCAGTATGGAGATAGTAGTTGTCTTGCTTGTCTTATTTGTATTGGGAGGTCTTGAGCAAAGGAGATTTTATTATTATTCCAAGTGAGTGTGCCTTTTTTCTTTGCTGCCAGTATGATTTTATTTACATCTTGGTAGTTTAATATTTTAATATAGACAGGTCTTGGTTTCAGTGATGTTTGCATTTCCCTCGGGGCTCTGTGGGCTCTCTCTATTGTTATTTGCTGCATTTCTTCAGATTCCTCTAGGAGGGAATTTATTATTTGCTTGATTGTTGGTATTAGATTGTTATGAAGTACAGTTTCAGGTATTCCTCTGATGATGATATTGTTCCTTCGAGATCTTGCTTCCAGGTCTGTTCATTTTGCTTGTAAGTTTTGTATTTCTTTGTCATGGGCATCAGTTTTTTGAGAAATAGAGTCTATTTTTATTTCATTTTCTATTATTTTGGACTCAGATTTTTTCCATTCTGGATATTATTTGGCTGAATGAGTCACCAAAGGTTTGAAATTGTAATGATAAGTCCTTTAATGCTTGCTGGATAGGTAATAAGGCAGATTTTATGTCTTCCAGATTAGCTGGCTGGTCTGTCTTGGATTTATTTGTATTTTTAGAATTGTTAGTTTGTTTAGTTGTCTTTTGTCTTTTTGAAGTTGTGTCTTTCTCAGGTGAGGCTAGTACTGAGAATTTGGTCTTAGTTGTTGTTGTTTCCATATTATTTTCCTCTTTTGACATCTTGCTGTATAGTGTTTTACCAATCTTGCAGTCAGATGCAGGGCCTTAGTAGCACATTGCTTAAGCTGTTATTCAGAAATCTTAGTTAATCCTGCTGTTTCTGAGCTGAATCTGTCACTTTTTCTTCCTCTTTTGTTTGCTGGATGATATTAGCAGTAAATATCTACAGTTATTTCTGTATTATTAATTCTGCGTTGCCTTCTGGGTTTGTTTTAATCCAGGGTATATCGAGACCTAGGTGATAGCAGTGCTCACAGAACAGCGGCCATTTTGAACCTGCTGTGATGTTTTTAAAAATGTTAAGTATGGCTTTAAATAAGTTAATTGTTTTTAATTGAAGTAATTAATGTTAATTGGAATATTATTTAATGTGGTTGTGTTGTCATTTTATCTAAGTCTGATGAAGAGGTGAACCCTTGAAAGTGCTTACTTACAATAAATTGGATATTCTGCTGTGTTACATCCAGAACATAACAAAACAGTCCAGTACTGCAAAAAATAACCAAAATGCTTAAAATACAGATCTAGCTGTCTCTTCCTTACCTCCCACTCCTACTTTGAAAGCAGGTCAGGGTGACGCTGCCTCAGGTTACTGTACTAATGCCAGCACTGCTTGCCAGAAGAAGTGATGCTAGTGGAATCACTCACCGTCCTCTCAAGCTCATTCTGGGCATCTATCTTATACAGGGCCCGTCACTATGCCAAACCAGGCACTCCTTGAAGTTATCCTGCGGGAAGAACATAAAAAACCCCAGCGCACCGTAGTACAGCTGCGCATTCCACAATGTGTGAAGTATGGCAACTCTGCCGGGTCAGCTTGAGAGACAAACAAAACACAAAGAACAGCAACCAAATATAGAAACGCTGCAGTGGTACGATAAGTAACTATAAAAAAACAGAAACAACTCAGTGATTCAGCACAGCTACAAAAGGAAAGTTTAATAAACTGTAGATAAGTTAGCACTTTCAGGGTTTAGAAACTGCTTCATCAGACAAACACCAATACAAAACCACATGTATTTAAACTAAAACCAACCAATCAAAACACAATATCCCAGAAAGATAGTCATTCAATTAAACTGTTTAAAAACACATTGAAAAATATCCCCTTTAATGTTTCAAAGGTTGTGCACATAAAAAAGGTTTCAGACAAATAGTGTCATTGATGCCAGGGGCACTATCTGCTTTAAAATACAATATCCATTTTTGATCAAATGCCTCATTTCTATTCTTGAGGTCAACCCCCCCCCCTCACACCCACATCTATGAGTTCTAAAACAAAAAACTGAATTCATGCTGTGGACCAATGTGTTGAACGTGTTTCGCTAAAGCATTGGTAATTCTATTATTCCTGATATCTATGTTATGCTCTGAATACGTTCCCTAAGGGAACGGTTAGTTTTGCCTATATAGTAGGCTTCACAGCAAGTGCAAAAACTATAATAATAAACTAAGTTCTTAGAACAATAATCAGCGTAAAATGAAAACGCCACACGATAATTAAGTGAAGAGTCCATACACTGTGTTCCAGCATAAATAAACTTACATGCACTGCAGTGCCTCCAGGGCTGGGTCCCAAACCTTTGAGAATTAACAGCAGGTAAAGTCTTTTGTGCCTTATAACAAAGCAGCCTCTTTAGTAATAAGTTATTCTTAAAAAAGAAACTAGGTTTCTCAATAACTATCTCTTTCAAATCTTCACTAGCATACAGAATAATGTTACAGAACAAATTCATGTCACTAGAAAAAGTTAAAGGAAATCTAATACCATTATTCTGTTGCATACATTTAGCAGACATAGATGTAATAGTTTTCCGAAAAATACAGCTTCCCTTTATTCCCTCTTTCTTGCATGACAGAAGTCATGCAATAATCAATCTCATCCTCTTTATAACCCCTATTCAAAAATTCAACTTTCAAAGTATTAAAAGCTGTTAATAACTGTTGATCATCGTTGTGTAGTCTCATAATCCGGAGAAATTGCCCTCTTAAAACATTTTCAGAGACATGTCGAAGGTGCATGCTATTCTTATGCAAAAACTAATTCCTTTTAACTTCTTTCTTGTACAAACCAGTTTTAATACTTCCTATATCTGACTTTTGAACCTTAACATCTAAAATATCAATCTGCTTCATAGAATAATGAAAAGAAAATTTCAAAAAAGAAGTTGTACTTTGTAGATACTCCATAAAACAAATTAAAGTATCTTCATTACCACTCCATAAAAAGAGTATATCATCAATGAAACATTTATACCACATAATAAAGGAGAAAAACTCATTATTAGATAATACTAAATCTCTTTCATAGGTAGGTACTAGGCTATTGGGCCTAGGGCCTATATAAGCCTAGCCAAATGTTACACTGGTTTTTGCCACCAAAGAAAATTATTTTCCCGTACCCCTGTCAAGCAGAGCCACAGAAGTGATCCCCGGGGTGAATTTCCTATTTCCCATCCAATCATCAAGATTTTTCTTGAAGAGTGCTAATGAGGAGCTTTGTTTAATATAGATAGGTAGTTTGTTCCAGAGTATGGGAAGTCTCTGGGACAGGAATCTATCCCTCCAGCATGTTCTGTTTATTGTAGTGACAAGGTTTATGTCCCTAGAGTGTGTAGCTCTGAGGGATTGGGATTTCTTTAAGTGGAGCATGTCCAGCAGCTCTGGGTTTGACATAGCTTTGTATGTTAGGCAGAGATCGCCTCTGAGTAGGCAATATGTGACGGAGTAAAGCTGGAGTTTTTTGAGAAGGTCTGCGTAGGGCATCTGTTTGAGGCAGGTAATCCTCCTTGTGAGGTATTTCTGTGGCCTTTCCAGTTGTTGTAGATGTCTTGGGAGGTACATACCAAAAGGGGCGTTGTGCTCTATAATGAGTCTAATGAGTGATGAGTAGAGGGGAACAATGCCCTCTTTTTTTCTGGATGAGAAACCTTTTGTGATGAGGTGTGCCATGTAGAAGGATTTTCTGACTACTGTGGTGATGTGATTATCAAAGGAGAGACTACTGTCCACCTGTTTCACAAGGTCTCATCACACTTTCAGTGTTAAGTAGGTTACTGCCTATGTGGTAGTTCATGGGTGCAGAGTTTTTACCAAAAGGGATGACAATGCAATTTTTGGCATTGAGCTTGAGGGCATGGCTTTGACACCAGGCATCTGTCTCAGTGAGGCCCTTTTGTAGGATGTCCACATCATTAGGGGTTTTGGTTATGGCTCCTGGTTGGCAGTAATCTGTGAACTTTGTTAGCCCAAGACCTTCTATGTTAGTCTGTACTTCAGAGAAGTAGATACCAAACAGGAGAGGACCTAGGACTGAACCCTGTGGTACTCCACTTGTCACTGGTCTGAAGTTGGATTTAGAGTCTGCTACTTTCACAGTGTGGGTTCTGTCAGTGAGCCAGTTGGCAACCCATCTTGTGACATAGGGATTTATACCTAGTTTAGTAAGTTTATCTATACTTCCAGAGTGGGGGATGGTGTTGAAAGCCTTGGCGAGATCTAGATAGGCTGTGTGAATCACCTTACCCTCATCTACAGCTTTGTTGACCACTTCAAAGAAGTCTATCAGGTTTAGGAGACATAATCTGCCTTTTACAAACCCGAACTGGGTAGTGTCTAGAGTTTGGAGATTACCATTGTCATTGTTTATAAGTTCCATGATGATACATTCCATAACCTTGCAGATGAGGCTTGTCAGACTAATGGGGCGGTAGTTCACAGAGCCCATGGTGGCTCCCCCTTTGTGAAGTGGGATAACCATTGCTGTGTGCCATTCAGTGGGCACAAAGCCTGAGGTTAGGCTACAATTGAACATGGTACTTAGATGGGGTGCCAGTTCGTTCTGTAGTTCATGTAGAACACAGCCTGGGATGTTGTCAGGTCCCATGGATGCTGTGTTCTTGGCTTTGAAGAGTGTGTTTTTTACCTGTGCAGCCATGATTACAGGAACTTTGCATTCTTCCAGTATAGAGATGGGTCCTTTAGGGGATGAGAGAGGGGTAAAGTTAGCACTGAACCTATCTGCCAGGATGTTGGCAATATCAGTTGGTTCTGTTAATTTAGTGTCATTGTGCTGTAACTCAGCGCAGATCTGTGTGTTGCCACTGAGATTCTTGACATAGCTGTAGAATGCTTTGTGGTTGTCTTTAGAATCAGTGGTGATTTTGTTTTCGTAACTAGCTTTGGAGGATTTTATGAGGGATCTCAGCTTCTTAGTAAGGCTGACCATGGAGTTCCTCCAATCATGGGATTTTACTCTTTTTGGCAAGTTGTTGAGTTTGTTTATGCAGGGGACCACCAGATTGGCTTCCTTTTTTTGGAGGATAGCATCTTGGTTCTGTTAGGGATTTGCACGATCCATGCACTCGTGTAAGTGCTTATAAAGTGCAATTGTATAGGATTCAGCAGTCATACCTCTATTGTCCGTCAGCATGGGTGTTGTGAAGTTGCCACTTCTGTCTTAAGTGTGAAGCTGTCTTTGGAGAAATTTTTTTATGTGGTTTCCCTAATTGGGGGGGGGGGTGGGGGGGATGTGGATGTCTAGGGTGATTTGCTTGTGGTCGGATCTGATCAACGAGGAATTGACCTCTGGTGTGGAACACCAGTTGCCCATGTTGGTAATGACCAGGTCTAGGATATTGCTGCCGCTGGTGGGGGTGTGGATAAGTTGATCCAAGGCGTTGGAATTTATGAATTCCAGAAAACGTTGAGCACAAGAGTTGTTGGTACATGAGTAGTTTTCCCAGTTAATGGTGGGGTAGTTGAAATCACCCATTATTAGGGTGTTAGGTTGGAGTAGCTATGGGCACATACTGTGCCCATAGCTACACCAACCTTTTGCAAATAATAATCACTTCCAAACAAGAAGATATTATTTTCTAAAATAATTTCAAGTAAGGTACAAATAAGGTTAATCTTACTATTCATGAAAAAAAAATCAGTCAAAAATTCTCTAATGTTCTCTATTCCCCAATCATTAGGGATAACAGTAAAGAGGGACCCTATATCTAAAGTGACAAAATAAAAATCCTGTATACCACCTAAAAGAAGAGTATCTCTGTATAAACTTTCCAAGAAAGTTTTTGCATCTCTCAACACTGTATCGACTTTATCTAGTACGGGATGCAGCATTTTTTCAATATAAATTGAAATAGGTTCAGTAACCCACCCCCTGCTAGAAACTATTGGATGCATGGGTGGGTTAACTAAACTCTTCTGCACTTTGAGAAGACCATAAATAACTGGAATGGTAGGATGTTCCACATTAAAATATTTTAAAAGATCTTCTGACTTCAAAAAATCAAAAATCAGAAATACCTTCTCAAAAATTGCTTGAACTGTAGCCTTAACTGACACGAATGCATCATTATCACTCAACAGGTCAAGCATACACCTGACATAAACATCCTTATCTAATAAAACAATCCCTCCCCCCTTATCTGCAGGCGAATTTCAACAGAATTAACTTCTCCAAGTTCAACAAGTGCTTCATTTTTAGCTTTACTTAAATTAAAAAAATGCAGGTTTGCATTCATTCATAAATATTTTCCTAATCTGCACACAATACTGAATGTATCCCTTTTCCTAGCATTTACTCTAACTCTAGCCCACAGGTGCTTGCACACACACTAGTATACCAATGCTGATAATTAATATCTAAAGGGTTTGGCATTCGTAAAGAAAAACCTACTTACATGCATGCAAACCTTATACAGCCTATGAAATGTTGATGTTCTAATCCTCAAATTTTCTAGCATTCATCAATTTAGCTTTATATACACACACAAAAGTGTCAGAAAATAAAGAAAAAAACAAAAGCTGAAGCAAAAAATATTGACTGAATGCAAAACACAAAGTAAAAACGAAAATTAACAAAATTATTTTGTGCTGGGGGCAAGCCCACTAGCACTCCCAAACCCACAGCAAGTTATTGATACCAACTCCGAGATTACACAACAGCTGGGAAAGGGCAAATTTCAACTCCCTGCTGTGCAATGTCACACATGTCATCAAAGCCAGTAGCCCTAATCCATGAAACACTCAATAGTTTGAACATTTAACATTAGTGACTGCAACCAGGCGGGTTGGTGTTTGTGTATACACTTGCAGATCTGTACCCATTCTTGAGTTCCCATGCAAATGCCAGAAGTGAAACGCAATTAAAATTAGAAAACAGTATCACTCATATTACATTAAAAGTCCACCCAAGGGCAAAAGAGCAACTATATCATTGCAGTAAAACATTTAATAATCATTTAATAATTTCATACACACTTCTGTTCAGGTACCACAGAGACTCGCATAGACTTGGACCTTTCAGAAAGTTGGTTCGTGCCCAGTTTTCTTCATGTGCTAGAGAAATAAAACAAAAAAGAATACTTTTCTACTATATCTATACACAGAATTTCAAAACTGCAAGAGTTTGAGAGGCTTGAATAGAATAATTACTGATGTCAGTGTTCTACAGTCATCATAAAACAAATATTGCATATAGTAACTAATAAATCTGAGGAAAATGGTCAGTTACATATTTAAAGTCTGCCAGTCACAAATACTAAGCAGTAAACAATTCTGTCAACTCAATGTGCAGTGGGAAACACAGGCTCTAAAATTAAAACACTGAAAAAAAATCTTAATATATGCTTGAGTCACTAACTGAATCAAAATCTAAAATATCCCTATGATAATGTCTATTTAAATCTGTTGTTTTGTATTGTACACCAACTGTGTATCAGGAATGAAGTCAGCAGTCAGTCACCCTAATTCACTTTTGGCATCAACTAATCTACCGGAAAGTACAATATGAACTGCAAACACTTCAGATGTTAAGTAACTGTAATACCAGGGTAGGAAAATCTCACGCAGTGTGTTGCCTGTACTTTGCATTTTTTTAATTCATTTTGTAACACATTTGCAAATTGTATTGACGTTTTATAAAATATTTAACAAAAAACTGCAGTATTAAGTTGCATTCATAAGATGTTCTATCAGTGATAGGAGAATTATATTGGTTTTTCTTGTAATATATAACAGGAAAATATGTTGGATAGCTGTAACTTATTCTGCATTAACTGATTGTGTGAGAAAATGCAATTTTATTGCAAAGGATCGATTGCTTGCCCATTCAAGCTGAACCAATGAATCTCTGAGCCCAGCAATGTAAAAGGAAGCAGTTAATTTATGTAAACAGTTAACAAATATATGTCAAATCCTGTACTTTTATATACATTGCAGCTGCTGGAAGCTGAATGTAGGAAAAACTTATTTACGCTTTTGTTTTTTATGGGGGGGGAATAAACTATAACATATATATATATATATATATATATATATATATATATGTGTGTGTGTGTGTGTGTGTGTGTACATATAATATATATTGAGCTGAAACCAGTGTACTAAAGTCAGTCAGTCTTGGTGGAAGAGTTGAACACATCTAATACATTTTCTGTTTTGCTCTTTTTGCTGATAAACTCTCTACCTTTCTAATACATTAGTAAGTGTTCAGTATTCAAAACAGATGCAACTGGAGTAGTTATCTAGCTTCATTTTTTTCATTAAGTATTCTGCCTGTGCAACTGAATGTTATTTTTATGCTGTGTGCTGTCTTTATCTCTGTTTATTTAATCTGTATCAGCACCATCTTAAATTTAGTTAGACAATTAAGTTTTTTATCTACTATTCTTCAAGTCCTGTAACTATTTACCCTCTCCTTGATAAGTATTGCTTAGCACTGCAAGTTATCAAGCTATGGTACTAATCCTCAAAAGCCAGACTGTGTATAAGCACATTACCATTTTGTTTATTATTATTTTATTTGATCATAAATCATGACTGGCACAGTGAGTACTGGGTTTCTATAGAGTAATACAGAGTGGTACCAGTGCTATCTGGTAAGCTTAAAGTGATGGGGAATTGGACAATACTACCAGCCTTCCCAAGAAACTGTATGTGAAGAAAATTAATAATTAATTTGAGGGGTAATTAACATAAGTAGGGACACTGGAAGATTCTGACATTTACAGAGATACTGATGAAAAAGTGGTCTGGGCTGCTCAGCCAAAGACACAGCTCTGTAAGAGGTCACTGAGTTGTCCTAGTTTGTGTGTGGATGTTGGAAGCCCATAGAGAGGGCAGCAGCATATAGGCTTATAGGATGTTACTGGGCTAATGGCGCTAGAGCCCTTAGAAGCCTAGCCATGTTCATCTGAGTTGCCTCAATTGTCAGTGCTTAGGTGAATGAAGTTCACAGAGCTGAGGGTCTATGGTAACTTGGTGGGAGTTTTTGGCATAGGGTTTAGGTTCTGGTAGAGCTATTTGGTTTATAGGACTGGCTGTTATGTTGATTATGTAGAAACAGGAGACTGGCTAAATAGGAGGTAAAGCACTTTTTTTTTTGAGAAAGTAGCATCAAGCAGGTGTACTGCAAGCTATTAGTATGCAAGTGTGATGCTGCACCACTGGCCCAGTAATCAAGGAACCTCAGTTGTCACCACTAGCACCAATGGGGGATGTACATTGGGAGGATGACAGGTGTACACACAGTATTTCCAGATGCAGCTTTCTGTATCAAGTGCAGTTTCACTTAAGAGCACACAGAGATTACAGTCAGTCTGGGAGTGGTTTCTCCCGATCCCCAATAAGACTCCCCACTGGCTTAGCTATAGAGTTGAGATCTCAGCTGAGTGGTCATGCCAAGACCTTCAGCACTCTCTCTGTCTAAAAAGTGCTTTGTGTCCCTGCCCTATGCTGTGGCGGCTGGTGACTTCAAATTAAAGGGGGGGGCTGCAGGAGACAGCTGAATGGGTGGTGCCAATGGGAAGGGGTGTGGCCAACTAGAAAGGGGTGGAGCTATGCTCAAAACCACAACAACTGGAACTTTAATTAAATACACTGCCCTGGGTGCCAAACAGTCATTATGAGAGTCCAATAAAGACAAAAATGAAGTGTAGAAGAAAAAATATTTCAATACATTGGCTACATGACAACTTACTTAATATCTAAATGGAAACACAAGTTGTGAGGCATGAAGAAATAAATTACTTTTTAAATACATTACTGGAATGCCAGTCAAAATCAAGTATAAAAAAAAGCAGCAGCACTCAACTCAAATCACTTCTCCTTACACTGCAGTTCTAATTATAATTTATATTCAGCTTTATAAAATTACCAAGTAACATGCTGAAAGTAGCAATCTCTTTGATACCCCTACTTGTAAAAATGTTTCTTATCCAAATAAGACCTGCTGCCTATCTACTTCTTTCTTGGGGAAGACATGATCAAAGTAAAAAATGAACAACAAACAAGAAACAAGCTCAAGATAAATTGCTTAAAGGGTTACTGCACAAGTTATAGACCACACATGATAGATTGGCATTCAGTTTAGTTTACGGGTAAAGCCTGCAAAGATGACTGCAAGTCTCCAACAAATGTAATGAGCTTCTGTAAATATTGCAGTCCTGTCCTTTATTACAAATACTGCCATATGCATTTCAATGCCTAAGGCTTATACGTTATCTAGTTATGTAAATATTCTCTGCATGGCAACAACGAAAAGGCTTTCAATGCTGGTAATTCTTTAACAGTATGCTTATTAAAGCTTACTTGCATCTTACAAACTCGACAAGCTTACCTGATGGTCATTAATGCATTGCTACTTAAACACAGAGCAACAGAGCACTGCAACAGCATGAATTTTCTGAATAATAATAGGCATAAATCAACAGTATAAAAATATGACAGAAAACCAGAATATTCTGCAAAATCAAGGACAGATGAAAAGCCATGGTCGTAGTTGTGGTCTACCTTGGATGGGGGGATACACTGCACACTTACACTGCATAACTGCTCATTGCCTTCCTTGGACACATCCAGAGCCACTACAATGGGGAGTGGGGTGCAACAAGTATGTCACAATTTGAAATGTCTCTGGCTGACGGTGATGGCTCTGACACTCATACCTCTCAACCTCAGAGCAAGAAATCTGGACAAACCCATACACAGAAGTGGGACACAGACCCAAAAATAAAGGCAATTTTTAAATATTGCTCTTATAAACTTAGAAAGATAATAGAACAGTAGTAGGTCTTGCATTAGTATGAATTTTCTGAAGGGTATGAAATCTGAAACTCAAATGTCTGCCATTATTTTCTAACTTCAATCTTTAATGATTTGCCACTAATTTGCCAGAAAACCACAATTTTATGAAAAACAGACCACAAATGTGATGCAAAAATATAAAACTGACACACAATACAGCTGGGAACGTGTCAAAGAAGGGACACCTTTTTAATATTAACATTGTTAACTTGAGCAGCTAACAAAATAAGAGCATCTACATGCATTTCTGAAATAAAAGTAATCTATAACTCTGATCATTACAGTTATATATAATTGTAAACCCTCCACATTTTCTTCCAAAACTGCCATTTTGAGGAGGGATTATTAGGGGGAGAGCAACATTTTGAGCCAAAACTGGGGACAGTTGAGAGGTTTGGATATTCCTAATTCTATAAAGCGATTTGCACATACCCCTCAACCTCTTAATGCAGGAAATCTGGACAAGGCCAAATATATTGGGGAACATACAAACAGTACTAACAATTTCTCTTATATAAACTTAAGACAGTTGATAGAATAACAGGTCTTGCTTTAGCATACATTTTTCTGAAGGTTATGACGTCTGAAACTTAATGTCTGTCATTTAGTGACCTCATTCCTAAATGATTTGCCAGAAAACCACAAATTTTATGAGGAACAAACCAAAAATAAGAAGCAAATATCTATCATTCTGCAAAAATCTGGACAGTTGGGAGGTATAGTTCAGCCATGGCTGTCTGAGTTTGCTGCCCTTCCCCCCTCACAAAAACACTGTAATGTGCATACTGCTTTTCTTCTGCGATGATTTGGATTTCATTTGAAAGTTTTATTTTGCATTTTACAGCACAAACCCTAATAGATATCTGCTAAACAAAGCAATGCAGTCTCACAATGAAAATAGACTTAGCATTAAAACTTCTTTGCCCTTGAAACTCAAATTCATTGAAACAGCATTGAAACCCACATTCAAAGAAAATAAGTTTTACCAGTGGTAGATAAAGATTAACTTTGGGCTGTTTTCAAATCATAGGCCCCTTGAACACGAAACATACACATGCTCTTTTATACACCTTCCTGATTGTATTAAAGTATATTCCTTGTACAATACAGTACAGCTGTTAGAGGGCATTTTAAATTTATTGTTTTGAACATTTTCCAGTAAACAATGAAACAAAATGCATGTGCCAATGACAAAACTGCCCAATTCAGAACATTTCCATCATAAAAGTCTACTCAAACTTATACAGTCCACCAGTATCAGTAAATATGCACAATCTCTGAAGAGGTAAAAGTCATCTAAATAATTCCACATTAAAGAAATCTGTAACTAATAAAGAGGTTGCTGCTATCAAACAACTTTATATGTCATTGTTTCATCTACAAATAAAGTGCCTGTTGCCCTTGAGGAATAAATTGCCTATGTTGCATTAAAAAAATGATAAGCTAGTAATATCGCAATAGGGAATGGATGGCAAACTGATAACAGGTTCACAGTTACTAGGTATCTTTGCCAAAAAGAACTGCAGCATCCACACCCTTTACAACACAGCACAGTATCAACAATGCATCTACCTACTGTGGGAGTAGAACCCACAGCCTTCTGCATCAAAAGCAAGTACACTACCTGTTGTGCTATTAACAATGCAAGCAGACTCGGCATAAGCAGCACTAAACTTTTGTTCCCCTGCAGCTCTCAGCTCCTTGTAAAATCTACTCAACACTCAGCTGTATCTCTGAACTTTGCAGCACAAGAACTCTGGAAAAAGCCAAAATTTATTGGGGGGGGGGGGGCAAAAGCCCAAAAACCAGGGACACATTTTAAACATTGCTTGTATAATGTTGGAAAGTTGCTAGAATAAAATGCTATGTTACTACCATACATTTCGCTGCCAAGTCTTGAACCCAGCGGACCCTGTGCAAAACAGTCAGAGCAACATACCACTATGCCAAATCAGCTATTTTGTGAAAGAGAGGAAGACTGAAACTTAAATGGCAACCATTTAGTAAATTCAGTTCTGAACATAGCTGTCAACCTCTTAGCACAAAACACCTGAACAAAGCCAATAATGGGGCAATACAGCCCCCAAACATATTCAGTGAATTCAGTTCTCACCATAGCTCTGAACCTCTTAGCAAAAAACACGTGGACAAAGCCAGTAATGGGGGAACACAGCCCAAAAACATATTCAGTGAAGTCAGTTCTCACAATAGCTCTCAACCTTAGCACAAAATACCTGGACAAAGCCAATAATGGGGGAATACAGTCCCAAAAATAGGGACAAATATCCATGTTATAAACTTAGAAAATTGCTAGAATAAAAGGTTTTGTGTTACTATGTACTTTCTGAAGAATATGAAGTCTGAAATTCAAATGCCTGTTATTTTTAAACATTTGTTAACCAGGAAACTAGTCTGACTTGGAACAAAAGCCAATTTTCAGCAGAGCAGGGAGAAACACTCCAGGCACATGTCTTTGTAAGATGGGAGGACATGCAGACTCCACACAGAAGGCACCCCAGCCAAGTATCAAACCAGAGAACCTGTAGCTGTCAGGCAACAATGCTACCAGTACACCATTGCACTACTGACTTTGCAAGGAAAAATGAAGATACAGAAACCACAGATTTTATGAGGAACAGAACAAATATGAGGCAAAAATTTGCAAATTTTTTACAAATGGTGGTGGGTAGGGAATTCAGGCCCTTGCCACCTGCACCCAAGGTACAGGGTTCAAGCCTGAATATTCTCTACTCACTACCATGTGTTCTCTTTAGCCACCAGCATATAGCAACTGGGGCATTTCACACATGCACACACCTTCCTCAGTACAGTCGCTGTACCTTGGCAGCAGCTAAATCCAGTCCTGAATCTGTGCAATGCTAATGGCTGGTTTCTTCCAGAGCAGCAGCTAAATCCAGTCTTCTTCACCTCCTCGGCATCAGTCCTGAAGCTGTGCAAGGCTAACAGTCAGTTTCTTCATCCTAGCACATGAGAGTAGGCTGGAGGCTCCAGCCTGCGGGTGATGCAGTCCAGTGGTCTTCCGTTCTGTGCGGTTGTCACCGCACAGACTTCTGGGCTGCAGGGCAGATATGCCTTTTTCCTCTATCTGGACTGCCTAACACAGCAGTCTGGAGTTCTGTGAGTACCAGGAACTCCAAGCATGCATGTGTGAAGTTCTGGGACTCGCAATTTTTTTAACTTCTTTTTTTCCTTCTTTCTACAGGTTGGGGAGCTGCAGTCCTATAGCACAAGCCGTCCCGGCCAAGTAGCTGACAGACACACTCTTGTAGATTTGTTTCACACACACACACACACACACACACACACACACACACACACACACACACACACACACCTACCTGGGAAAGTCTGGCACACATTTACTAGCTATGCCCCCTTCTGCCCGGACTATAAGGTAGTTATTACTGCCACCAGCCACCTCTTTATCAGCTACTTTAAGGCCCTTAACAAAGGGTGTCCAATCTTACTCTTTAATTTTACTATCAATACAAATGGTAGTTTGACCAAGAGCAAGGCTATTAGAAGTGGCCCACAGTATCACCAAATAAATATGCAATTACTCTCACGACTTAAATATCTATAGACGAATGAGCTGCAGTGAAAGGGTTAAATATATTTAATAATAAATATTAACAAGAAAATAATATATATTTACAGTGACAGCAGAGTTCAAAATCACAGGAAATATTTAAAACATTGCATGACAGTCTCAAATAAATAAAGAAAAATATCTAAAATAACCTTTGATATATTCCTGACTATATGTAAGAGAATTATACTGTTCCTTAGCACACTTAATCAAAGCAGCAAGGGAGATGTGGTGAGTGGATCATGATGTCAAGTCAAAGACAGAATACAGAATGTTCTCTCTGTCTCTCTGAGAGTTCTTAAATTAATATCTCAAATATTACTGCTGGAATAGCTTGCAAAATTGCATCATTTCTTGTCATCTGACTCTATCCCAGGTAAAACCCCCACTGCTGAAAGCTAGCAGTATTTAGCATTCACCTGTGAAAATACATAGACAAGGGCTTTTCTCCTCAGATCTATGCAAATCCTGGAAGTCATAAAACAATGAAACACTTGCAAGACAATATAAAAAACTTCTCAGCACAGATATTGTCTCCTGCTGCACTGAAACTGAAAGATAACATCTTTTATGGCCTGGCCATAAAATAAATTAATTTCAGTTATTTTTCTGAAGTTAAACTTCTCTGTACTAGTTTCCATTGTTAAAACATGTACATTTAAACAGTTACAATAGTGTATGTACATTCCTGTTCTTTTCCAGTAGAGTACACTGTGGTTACATTTTTAAGCTCAGTACTTTACAAACCCTTTTAACACATTTCTGTACCAGCAGTTTGATATACATATAACATACCGTTCTAATACAGTTGTAACACACGCATCTTACATAAATCATTTCAATATTCACCAATGACATTTAATTATTTACAAAATTCCAGATGCTTCAGTATTCCCCTTTGTCACAGCAAGCACCTGCAGTAGACCCTGTAAAGATGGGGGGGGAGGCAAATGCACATAAAATTGTTAGGCATAGCTATATCTCCATAAATATAGCATAGCTATATCTCCATAAATATAGCATTAATGAGGCAGTGTCATGCCACAGCATATTAACACATAGTTGTATACACTCTGTTTCATGACCAAGGACAAGTAACCTTTTATCAGCAGTGTGTCCAAAAGCATGACCTTGAGTCATTCAAGATGTTCACATTCCAATTACTTTACAATATTCCTGTCTTGACAACAAGTGCAAAGTCTATTTCAATGATAGAGTGGTTTTCCTGCAGGTAGTGTTCCCTAGTGGTGCACAAATGTCTAGGTACCTAGATTTAGGTGTCAGGAACCTGTAGGTGCAGAACCTTTTAACACTCAATGGTTTTGTTTATACCGTTTGGACAAAGCTATCAAGTGGGATAAATACCACTGGCCATACCTCATCCTCCACAAGTTACCCATCTTTATTTTTGAATTAATCTGTTTTCCAGTGTTGCAGTTCTATGAGCAAATGAAAAATGATAATGCATCACATACAGAACTGTTTTTAAGCAATTAAGCTCATTGAGAAAACTTGAAAAAGTGCTCATTCTTTTATCTATATTTTTCTACGCTCTGAAAAAAATGACTAAAATTGCAGAACTTGCATTATAATATCGCAACAATAATCAAACAATGTGAAAGCAACATTTTTGATATTGTAATGAGATTTAAAAGTAGGTCACATCACATTTAGACTACTTTCGGATGAAAAATTTGCAGCAAACGTATTAGCCAATATGTTGGAGATGATGATAACTAACCCTAAACTCCCCTCCAATTTCTAAACCTAAATCTAAATTCCCAGGTCTATCCCCTAACCCTTAACTCCTCTTCCTAAACCAAAATTCTGCTCCTGGTCCCCAAGCTTAAATTTCCCTCCCAGTTGTTGCCCAAACCTATTCTAAACTCCCACGATCTCCTGCTCCCTCACCAAAGTTGCTATACTAATCTTACTCAAACTGAAATACATGTTCAAGTAACACCAAGTCACTCCAATATGTCCCCCAGGACTGTCACACGTTGCCAAAACACAGATTCTAGTTCAAGGGAGAGAAGAAGCTCATGTAAAGTGAAAATATTCACATTCTTGGCTGCACAACTGTGGTCTGCAAGCAGTCAGCACTTAAGTGCTTGTAGCAGGCCCTTATAATATAGGCTACTTGTGTTAGTTTGTGGTACCAGTGTAAATGCAAAGGGTAATATTCATTGACTATGTGTGCTTGATATTAAATAAGTGGTAAAAGTATAAAATATTATACTGCATCCTAGTTATGTCAAGTGTGTCTGTGTGTGTCTGTCTGTGTGCGTGTTTGTGTGTGTTTGATGAGGTAAGTCTATTTCTGTACTGTACATATGTGTGTAAGTGTATCTCTTCTCTCCATATAGATATATACTGCATATAGATAGATGGATAAAGATGTATACACAGACACATGCACAGTGTTTTTTTCATATAGGCAGAGATATTTTTTTCATCTAGGGACAGATCAAGGATATCTCTTTAGTGTCAGGGGACTGACTATGGCAGACTCTGAGAATAAATGATCTAGTACAATAAATGATACAGAAAGCACTTGAGTTTACTAGTGATAAAGTGTGAATGATCTTTCATTTCTATTTTTTTTTTCACTTATTACAGGCAGTGGATAAATTTCACTATAACATTTTAAAGTGTAGCAAACAGTGCCAAAACTTGTAACAACTGACTGAAATCTAACAAAATATTATAGCACTGTTTTAGCCATTTGTGTGAGCAAAACTAAAGTACTTTTATGTACGTAGCCATACCTTACCACCAGGTGGCAGTCTAAAACAACATATGTACCTCAACATTCACAAACTTGATAGGTGAAGAAATAAAATTCCCAGTAGCTCTTCTGATAAATTTTGTATTTTCTACATAGAAAAGCATGCAACTAAAAGATGTGCCAGGGAAGGTTTACAAAGGAGTGTGACCTGTTCACTTTCCAATAATAACATTTAAACCATTCTATGGCATTGTATACACCCTTGAAACATTTCAGGTCATGTTATATAGATGTAAGGAAGTGACAGACATATTAAGAAAAGTCTGTTATCAAATGAATGCATTTGCTCAATAAAGTATTGTGGGAGATGGCAAGTTAGTGCAGTTAAGACCAAATAGAATTGTATTTTTTTAATTGTCTTACTGATTATTTAACTAGGTTAATCTGACTGAGCCAAAGCATAATCAAAAAGTGGAGAAAAGTTCCACAGTACGAGCCGACAGTGGGAGGAAACGAATACCCAGAAAAATCCCACACCAACACGGGGAGCTGAGAAATAACTGTACCCAAGTGTAGTAATACAAGTCTGTGAAGCTGGTAGAAAACAGAACCACTGTATCACTCACATTCTTCTTGAAAACGGATAATCAGCTTCATGCTTTACAGTTATGAGAAATGAACTTTTCTTCCACACTGTGTTGCATATGAAGACAAACTGAGCTATTTAAGGTTATAACACCGAAAGCTTTGCAGAACTCTTGATATGACAGACCACCTCCACACCTTCCTATTTTTTTTTTTAGGAGAAAACTGTTAACTGACTTTACTTTCACTTTATCAGTATGCAGCATTCCTTTAAACATTCATTCAGACAAACCAATACTTCCGTCAACCATACTGTGACCTTCGCAACTACGACTATACTGTCTGTGTATGTCTAGAACTACTTTAATCACCACCTTTTTTTTGCATCACATATCTAGCATCTTTCATTTTATAAGATACTTCACTTACTATCACATTCATTACAGGTACACACACTATCCCACTCATGGGACATCCTTGCCTTACACCACAATTCATGCATATTTCTTTACTCAACTACCCATTCACTAACACTCACTGTATTATTTTGATATGCTGACATATACACATTGCTAATTCTATTAGCTATCCTATACTTCTCCATAACACCCCATA